>NW_009945428.1:0-31353 GCF_000696875.1 Nestor notabilis
ACCCTAACTATTCTATGATTCTATGATCTGGTTAATGTACAATCATCAAAATGGTAGAAAAGACACAAAAGTAACTGACCACAGTAGGTCAGAGAAGAAGGAGCTCCAGCAGGCATGGCACAGTTTTCATCACTGTACACTGACGGCATTTCAGAAAGGACACACTCAAGTTCCCTGTTTCACATCTAAGATGTGAAACATCTCAGGGTCCAGCGTACTAGCTGTCCAGGGCCCTTATTTATGAGTCAGGATTGTATTAACTCTGTGACATTGCCTTGGTTAGTCAACCCATTAAATGAGTTGGAGCCGTCCTTTAGCTCGGTTCCATGTAAGTATAGAAGTGACACAGAACACTTATCAAATGTGTTTAGGTTAAGGTGAGTCAGAGTACTGCTTATTATTTGAAGGAGGAACATAATTTCCAGATACAAGAGTATCCTACTTTCCACTGATCATTTTGATCATCAGTCAACAGAGTTCATTGAGATGCTGCTATTCATCTACAGTACAGTCTCAGATTTTAGGCTCCACTCTATTTAGTTCCAGTCTTTTTCCCCTAACACTGACGCTGGAGATCCCACAATGCTTTCAGTAGACACAGGGTGCCTGAAAATTAAAGGTGGCTACACTAACTAACCAAATGAGAGAATTGCCTTCACCAACTGTTATGAAAATAACTCATCATATGTGATTCTCCTGTAGCTGAATGTTAGTTACATTTTGGGAGATTGATGTTTTGCCTACTGAACATCGGCACCTCATCTACTTTAATGAGAACGGGTTTGTGCTTCATGACTTTCAATCCTGTCAGTTCAGTACAGCAGGTTCTCAGTCTGAAGAAATGTATATTCTTATGAACAAAGTAACAAGATTTGCCTCTGTCTTAGATTATGATGTCCTAGATCATAGAATTATAGAATCAGCTAGGTTGGAAAAGACCTTTAAGATCATCAAGATTAACCGTTACCCCAGGACTGCTAAGTCCACCACTATACCATGTCACTAAGGGCCTGACACTGTATCTCAAAAACTCCATGTCCTGATGGACAACAGGCAAGAGCTGAACCCCTGGATACAAACTGCATTTTCCAGATACCCATCCTGACAAGAAAGGCATTGGTTGATCTCTAAAACCCAGTTTGCTGAGAAAAGGAACTGCTTCATTTTGCTTCTGAATGGATGACTTCATGACTAAGTACAGAAAAAACATTGTCCATGTAGGCAACATGGATGTTTTGCCACATAAAGGCTTAGTCTTGTTGAGAAGATCCTGTTTTCAGCAGCTCTGGATGTTACAGATACTTTGTCTGATATTTGTATGGTTTTGTAAACTCTAAGAGCACTGATCTTTTCCTCACTGCGAAGTTGCATTCATTTTTCCATTCATTTTTATTCTCCACCACACTTTACACACATAAACCATCAGTGTGTCAGACACAAATTGCAGCCTGGAATTTGAAGAGTGATAAGACTGCTAAGCAGTTGATCCAGTCCTGTGATTGGTAACTAATGACTTATCTTGGTTTATAATACATTTTTCCCAGAATTCTAGTGTTATTAAGTCAATATTTTACCTTCTTTGTACCTTCTATTCCCTCACTGACTCCAAAAGTTGCTTACCTTTGGAACATAGTAGTTGTGGGTTGCTGGTTTTTTTTCTCTTCCAAGCTTTAAGAAAAGCTTTAAGAAAGAAAAGATGCAGAAGGATTGCTTCTGACTGAACTAGACAGATCAATTAATTGGTCTCTGGCAGTCACGGATAATTTTATTTCCTACTTTATTAAGGAAAATCAGAATCTGCTAATTTCACTAGAGAAAATATGTCACCAGTTATCAAGCAGCAAACAATGGAGAGAATTAAGGAGAGAAAACTTGAAAATGTTTTCCAGAAATTGCATTACTTATGACTCAACCTTTAGAACTCTGGCATCAAACAGCATTGCAAATCCTTTGGTTTGACCAAAGAAAAGCTTCTTTCTTCCCCTATAGTAGCACCTACAACATTTAACCTTCGATGTCTATAAATACTGACACTTACATTTGAGCTCCTGAAGATAAATTTAACACTAATTGACCAAAGTAGACTACCTGCAACACAAAATTTGTTGATGACTGTTCCTGTTACATATTGCAGAAACATATAACCATAGCAAATATATTTTTTAAAAATCATTATTTTTGTGTCAGAGTCTCTTTTCAGTATTAACCATTCATACAGCTTAAGAGATTCAAATATCACAGGGTGTTTTTCAGATAGATTAAGGATCTTCCATTTCTTGTGGGGAGGGAAAGGTGGCAACTGGCTGTGTGTGCATACAGAATTCAAAATAGCTTCCAATGCAATCAAAAATAGAGCAGGACCATTACTGAAGGCCTTGCATTTTAAAGCACTTTTACTCTGTGGCTTACAGCCAACACATCATGATCTTAATCAAGTTTTACTATTAACCATCACCTAACGGCTTCAGAAGGGCTGATTCTCCCAGGGTTCTTTTGCTAAATGTGTTGATTTATTCATTCCTTTATTTGCACGGAGTCCTCTTCTCCAGAGGGCTCACTGCTGGCACTGACACATTCTCTCTAAAGGTACTGTCTTTAGGACAGTTAGCCAAGACTTAGTGTTTTGGAAAATACTTTCCTTATCGCTGCACAGGTACACAGTTCCAACCCAGGAATTTCAACCTTCTGTCAGTTAGGTGTGCAGTACCTGGACTGTTATGTATTTGTGGAGATTCATGATCAGGTTTTTATTATGGTTGGCTATATTTTGGTTTTATACCAAAGTATTAAGAGGAAGAGTATGTGACAAACTATTATTAATACTGTTATTAATAGTGTTAACTATTAATACTGTTAATTATTATTAATACTGTTAAACTAACGCATTAATAATGTTGGTTTTGTTGTTAAAGACCCCAACATGCTGTGTTCCCATAGAAATTAAGTATCACTTCAGCTCTGCTGCTGTCCTGATGGACAGCCTTTCATAAATCACTTTTCTGTCCTTCAGAAAGAAAGAATGATACTGACTCAGTTTACAAGCACTAAAAAAAGAAAAACACTAGTTAAATAGAAAATTCCCATCATTATTACTTCTATCACCCTCTCATTAGGGGAGACCATAAGTCGATCCAAGATACCCCAGATGTTTATAGTGAATATGAACAATGGCAATAGGGGAAAAGAATAAAAAATGCACCCAAGTTAAAATGAAATTTGGCAAGCTCATCTACTCCTTTTCTTCACACTTCCATGCTACAGTGATAGGGGCTGTTGAGTAGATGAAACCACCCAAAGGACACTGATCACCAAATCTGAGACGCAACAAAGGATTTAGTTGGATGTGCAAGGGTTAAAACTATGTGTATACACTATATGAACGTAATAGTGTGCAGCATACATAGAAAGAAAAATAACTGTAAACAAATTAATGCAGTATAACCTGTGGTGCTGTGTGTTTGGAATATTAATCAGTAAAGCAAGGTAAACACCAGTGGGGAAAAAAGCAAGGGTAATTATGAACTCATTAGTGTGACAGCAGAATATATTATCTGTGTTAGTGCTAGGTTTACCCCCACACCAGAGATTTGATCTGACTGTCAAAACCAACAAAAGCACTTTATGGAAATTATTGAATGCAAAAGCAGACTAATATGACAAAAACCAGGCAGCTCATCACACATCAACGTTAGAAGTGGGAAGATTCCTGGCTAACCTATGAACATCCTACCATCTAAGTCCAAAACAATCACTGAACTTACAGATGAGTGTTGATTTTCAAATGCAAGGAAGATCAAAGACATTTCCACTAATCACCAGAAGCCAAGAAAAAAATCTATAGCTAGGATTATCTTCTAAGATCATAAGGGCCAGAAGACACAGGATAGTTCTTTTATAACTCAGATAAACCAAACAACTCAAGCACAGAGGACTTTATATATATATATGACAAGTACTTGGTATAGTCAGAATGCTTTCTAACATAAAGTTGGTGTTTATTCACTTGGAGACATGAACAGAATGACAGATGCCAGCTGTTAAAACAAAATAGAGCCATGTTTCCTTCATTCAAGTTCACAGCATCTTTCCCACGTAACTCATCACAGTAAAAATATATAATAAAAAAGCCTGTATACAGACAGAAACAACTCTATCTAACCCATCCGAATATCTGAAACAATTCCACGGTTTTCTTGGAGGAAATAGTGCTTGAGATGAGGAAATATGATATGAACCATCCCTGTACCAAGCTAAGGTTTGAAAGAGAGTATTTAATATTCTGTATACATCAATCCTCATAGGTGAAATAAAATAATACTCCACTAGACCCAGTGTTGTCCATGAAGTAAGTACCTTCTTTTGACCTATTTGGGTCTTTTGGTCTCCTCAAAAAGTGTTTCTTTATCTTATCTTTTCCTCACTGAATAACACCTCTGGTGCACAATATGCAAGAAGAGTAACAACTCACACTTAATGAGGCTTCTCCACTTCATAGCCACAAGGTCGTTAAAAAAAACTATCAGGAAGAATGTCGCAAAAGAATAGGGCAAATGAAGTAGACCAGAAGGTGTACATGTTCTTCTAACTTAGGGGCACATGAAAAAACAATGTAGCCACCAAAAACAGCTTTAGGCAAACATGGGTTTTCATTTTCCCTTCTGAAATAGTGGGATTTAGCTAATTTCATTAAAAGAATATAGTAATTAGATTTATGACCCTAAAATTAACATGTTTTCCTTATAGTTCAGTACAGCTATAATTTAGCAGAGAGGCTCAAAACCTGTCCAGAAGCATCTAAAGCAGCTATTGTACTTATATCTGAACAGATGTTTAAAGTAATTTGGAGCATTACAGTATTGTATTATAAAAACAAGTCAGTCAGTCTTACTTTATAGTGAAAGTAATGTACATTGATCTTTTTTGACAGCAAAGAAAGCCCAATGACATCCTTCCCTGCCCTGGAGATTGCATGAAATATAGCTGCATTTGGCAGAAAAGAACCTGTTTTGCAGTTTAACTCTTTTCTGTAAACTACTCTTCTGTTATCAGCTGCAAATTAATGAAAACATCAACTCACCCTCTCTGGAAGAGGTCCACATTATGGAATTTGTGTAGCTCCACAGAAAACTCGACCGTTCCCTGGACCTCAGACATGATTTTTTCAGGTCATCACCTAAACAACACATATATAGAGGCATTATGAACATTTCAAGTGTTTTGCTTAGCAAATCCATGAATGGATTACTACGTTTTATTCAGCATCTTGGGGTTCAGGCAAAGCTTGAAATTGACTTAAATCAACTGGAATCTTTCCAATAACATCGTTGGGCTCCATCTTCAGGAAGACTTGCTAAAAGCCAGATCAAAGCAGTAATTAAGAGAGATAAAAAGTCTAATTAAGCCTGAGGACAGAATGCTAATATTATGGAAAGTATAAGAAGCAAAAAGTAAATAACATATTATGTGCAAGAATCTCAGAGCAAATTTTAATTAAGTCTCTTGCTACTCTCATATGGGAAATTGATTTTTTTCTTCGCATTTTACCAAATGGCAGATATCCAGGGTCAGCACAGCTCATTTCTGTAAAAGCACAGGCCCAAAAGACAAAAACCCTAGACAGACGAGAGCAACAATTCAGCATTCTCTTGCTTTTGAACCTTCCTATGACTTAACTGAAGTCCCAGAGGGGAAGCTTCTGAAGAATTATGAATAATTTAAACATTAATGAATGGAAGAGATTCTCCTAAGGAAAATGCTGGCAATCTAAGCACGTACTAGGCCACAACAGCCAGATCACAATTTGAAGCATTACAGCCTTTACAGATAATATCTCTTAAGTTCATCAAATCATAGAATAGTCCAGGTTGTAACTGACCTCAAGGAAGTTCTGTGAAAGTACATTTCCAAACCAGCCCTACTTAATACACCAGTGTATACCCTCAACATTCCTCTAATTGTAGCTGAGGAAAGCCAAGGGCTTTTACAGATTTTGGACATATTTTGAACTTTTTATTTACCTTTTCCTCCTTTCCTCCATGCAAGTTTACTTCTGGCAATCTGCAAGCTGTCTGGAAATTGTCTATAGCATCATACATCGCTATAGATAGAGATCAGATTTCATTAACACGGTCAAAGGTATCATTTTGGTAGCTGTTTGACAGCAGTCAAGTACAAACTCTGAGGATGACCCATGTCAAGGCTGCTATAATAATTCCCCTATCTATCTGAGACATATGGGTCTTTAAGTGGACATAGACCTCAGACTGCCAAGTGAAGAATTTCTCTGTATGTACTAACTAGTAATTTCTATAGCACTCAAAAATTTGACCATTTCTTTCAATGAACCAGGAATGAAGAGGAATTTCATAAATGAAATCCTTTGATACATGATACATGAAGACAAGCACTAGCCTGTAACTTTCTGATAAGTCTCAGTGCTCACTCTTGAGTAGTAATTTTCCAACTGACTGGCTTATTACACTATTTTAAACTATGTTTTCTTTCTGGCTATCCTCTCAAGCACTGCCATTTTTTAAAAAGAGCTTATCCCAGAGTAAAAAAATTGTTGATTTTTCATTCAAAACCTAACATTGCAGATATTTACTTCAGAATTACAAGAATGGGACATAAGGTGTATGCAATATACGCAATACATGTCTATAACTATTCCTGGCAGTATACAAGGTCAGGCTGGGCAACATGGTCTAGTGTGAAGTGTCCCTGCCCATAGCAGGGGGGTGGAACCTTAAGATAGGTCCATTACAACCCAAACCATTCTATGATTCTATAACAATTGCTAAGCCATTCATCTGGTACAGATACACCTCCAAGGTAGGGAAATCTACATTAGCTCATGTCAGGTCATGATTTAGAAGCAGCGAAGGTAAATTGAAACTTGACGAAGAGCTATTCTTTTTATTTTTCTCCTTTCCTTATTTCAACAGGAATGAGACTAATGCTCTCTCCTTTTGTCTTTCTGCACTCCTTTCTAAGGAGCTGTATATTGTTTATAAGGAATGTGTATGACATATCCACCTGGTTATGTGTGTGATAGTCTCGTCTCAGTGTACAGTATCAAAGCAAAGCAGACTGTGTGTAGGAAGCCAAAAGAAAACCACACAATGTTACAAAGCAATACTCTGACAAGGTATTTACCCTCGAGGAAAATGTTAATTGGATGAATTGCCTCTGGATAAATCTACAGGTTGTGCTGAAACGTGCTTCCCTAGACCAAAAGCTCAGGATCAAAGGAAATTCCACGCTTTTGAAGATACCAGTTTAAAGAGGAGAGGTGTGAATGGATAGCCAGGCAGTTCAGACCAGCACCAACATAGTTAAAGAGAGAAAGCATGACATGAAACTAGGGTTAGCTAGGGTAAAGGAAAAGTTTAATGCATGGAAATACTCACAAAGATCTTCTCTGTATTTACATTTTATTTAGCATGCTCTATACCTTTAAGAATTGTCCTTAAAAAAAAACTACAGCTGTTTCTGTAACTTACTTCCTTCACTGATCACCAGAATGAAGGAGTAAATAGATACATGGCTGGACTTCCATCCACCCCACCAGCACACCAGAGGATCAGAGCACACATGTCTACATCAGATGTTTGTATGGACTGAGCCCCCAGGAACAGGGCACTGCAGGGAACACCTGACAAGAACTGAAAGGAGCCTCTGGGGCACCTTATCATTATGGCACTTAGCAAGGTTCAAAGAAAACCTACTCAGAGACATGGACATTATGCTTCAATGAAAGAAGCTCTGAAATTTGGCAGAACAGCTGCAGGCACCACTGGATCAAGAAAACACAAGTGCTTAAATTTATGCACCAAGGTACCAGGTGCCTGCTTAAAGGAACCTGACCATAGTCCTTCAAAATCCAGGGCTGGTGAAGGACCTCTGACCACCCCTTACTCACTGATCACTATGCAGGACAACCTTGGGTTATAAATAGAGGAATAGTCTGTATAAATAACACTTAGGTGAAGGATGTCATTACATTAGCATTGTAAACACAATAGAGAATGTTACCAGTACTGAAATATCATCATTTATCTAGTGAGCAGTTTAAAGAAAAGTACAGAAGTGATTCTCAGGAAGGCTTTAATACAGTTTTTTTCTAAAATGTCCAGTTTTAAGTCAAAATCTTTACATTTTCCAGAAAAGAACTGAAGAAAACACTAGTAAATATCAATGTGAAGCTATTAAAGCAACATGGGAAGTTGTTTTCATCCTATGCTTCTGTAAAAGCAGTCTCCATGATCATTCTCATCACTTCAAAGCACTGGATTGATTTGTAAGGTGCTTCCTTTGTCACTGCTTGTCCTCTGCTGTCCTATGTGCACTGATGTTATGAGTCAGGTCACCACTTTGGCAGATTGTCCTTCCAACTACAGCTGATGTCCTAGCAAAAGACATTCAAATCGCCATTTTACTTGCAGAAAAGAGACACTAAGTGAAAATCAGAGTCCTTTATACAAATAAAGACCTATGAAAATCTAAATGTTTAAGGATTAGAGACTGGCTCACCTGCATTTTTAAGGGAAGGTTTCATTTTACTCCCCACATCTCCATTGTTGTCAGTGGTGGTGCCTTCTGTATTCGAGATTGTACAAAATACAATACTGGCCATACTGCAAAAGCTTTATCCATCTTTATCCTCTGTTTCTCTCTGCATCCTTTTTGATTCACAGTTTTTGTGTGAATGACACTTTAGAGATACAGTCAACTGACTGAGCCCTCTGACAGCAGGCGAGTAGTTGGTTATGTACCACACACACACAACTGTTAAACGCCTTGAAGTTAAAAACAAGTCTGTCAATTTTCTGCTGTAATCAGCATCAACCCACCAAGGGGAGTAGAAGAACGTGAGATGGGGACAGAGCAGGGTGGAAATAAGGACAGGACACTGCGTGCTCTGACAGTCCATGAACTTTCTAGTATTTGTTCAATTACATATGAGTGAAAAATCAAGCAGACTTTTTTTAGTGCTTTCACCACTGCTGTACCTCTCCATCACAGAAGCCAGGAGAAAAAGAAAAAAAAAAGAAAAGAGGAAAATACCAAAGACAAGAGAACAAAACACCATGTGATAAAGGGCAGTGACTCATAAACCTAGAAACATTTGTCTAAGAGAATAAAGCTGGAAAATGAAGCTCAGGAAAAACAGCACATACTATCTTCAGCATTGCACCACTGTCCTTACTGCTTTTAAAGCTTCTATTTTATTGTGAATTTCTTCAGAAACTGGCATTTGTTGTGAGCTGGTCCTGATCTATTTATTTATTTATTAGGAATTCCTTGATTAAGCATGTAGAAGTCACAGTGAAATATCCTTATTCTCTTCTCCACAAATGCCTTTGTCAGCTGTAAAATTCTAAGCAAGGAAGGAACAGTAGGAGAATGATAAACACACGCGGGTATGCTCTGAAAATAAAGAATTGGAAGCAGTCATTAAACCAAGTCTCTTTTTTTGTTTATTTTTCTTTTAATTAAATTGCTCCAGTTTTCACCTTCTTGCAATTGAACTGGATCCCAGTTCTTACAGCAGTGATTGCATCTCAATAGCCATGTCTGAGCATACATTAATTGCTTGAGTCAAAGCAGTCTCAATGTCAGTAAGTCCTTTCACTACAACACTGTCATTAACCTTTCTCCAGTTTACAGAACCTGTCACTTTTTCCCTTCCAGTGCACCAGCAAAATAGGAAACATGAGGTCTTCAACAAAACAATGATTTCAAAAGGTGAGACCTCATTTTGTTAAAATCAATGAAGCCAGTAATTCTATCTAAGATTTTGGGTGATGGCAAGGTATTTCCTTTACACTTTTAAAAGGAGACAATCAAATACAATACTAAAGATATGAAGAAATGACAAGGTTTGTTTAGCAAAACTTAGTTACAATATTTTATATTTTACCCTTTCTTGGTACAAATCACTGACAAAACAGGACCCAGAACCTGGATCTCCCAAGAGTAATATATTTTTAGATTATTCCAGGGTAGAGCTGGCATTGAATTTTATTCAGAATATCTCTTCTTTTCCTAAAGGAGTTATGTTTGTTTTCACAACATTGCTGGGGCATTTACATCATGCTCAGGTCCCACACTATCCAATACTTTCCTATTACACACCACCACCCTCCCATTCCTCCGACACAATACACAGATATTATTCCCTTAGTTTATGGACCACCCCTATGAAACGTTTGTAAAATGTCCATAAATGTCCACAAATGTCAACCAAATGCCTGCTGATTCATTCAGTCCATGACTTTGGCCTCCATTTGTTATGGTGGTCACTCTGGACAGAAGAGGTGAAGTGTTGCATGGAGTTATCAGGCACCAAAGCCAGATAAGGTCAAGTTACTGCTGAGCTTGCACTGCTTCTTGTAAGACTTGTCCTCCATTGTTTCAGGTGGTTCCTGCTATAGTAATTCCCATAACATGCAATTGAAATCATGGGTTGCAATGATTTAAACTTACATCTATTACAAACTCCACCCCTGGTTTCCTTGGGCCAAGTTATAGTGTTTAACATTGAAATGAACTCCTCTCCTTGTTTTTAGACTGACTAGCAACAAGGGATTCCTAATATAGTAATTCCCACAATGTGCAACTCAAATCAGAGATTATTTTCATCCAGTCAGGCAGCATTCAGTATCTGTGTGACTTTGTTCAGGCCTTGATAGTCCACTTGTCATGGTTTAAGCCCAGCCGGCAACTGGGACCCCCGCAGCCGCTCGCTCACTCCCCCCCCTCTTCCTTCCTCCCCCCACTCCCAGAGGGATGGGGAGGAGAATCGAAGGAATGTAACTCCCACGAGTTGAGATAACAGCTCTCCAGTAACTAAGGTATAATACAAACCACTACTGCTACCAATAATAATGATAAGAGGAATAACAAGGGGAGAGGACACAACCGCTCACCACCCACCGACCGATACCCAGCCCGACCCAAGCAGCGATCTGGGCCTTCCGGGTAACTCCCCCCAGTTTATATACTGGGCATGACGTGCTGGGGTATGGAATACCCCTTTGGCCAGTTTGGGGCAGGTGTCTGCTTCCTCCCAGCTTCCCCTCCTCCCTGGCAGAGCATGAGACTGAGAAAGTCCTTGGTTGGAGTAAACATCACTGAGCAACAACTAAAACCATCGGTGTTATCAGCGTTGTTCCCAGACTGAAAGTCAAAAACACAGCACTGCACCAGCTACTAAGAAAGAGAAAAAATGACTGCTGTAGCTGAACCCAGGACACCACTGTTAGCCTCCACTCTCCATTAGGCTTTAGCACTGGTCATATGGGATTATTAAAGAGTGAATGAGTCTTGCTGATCACTCCTTGGGTCTCCAGTCAACAGATCAATTTATGGGTGGGAACCAGGGAGTCTCAACTGATGAGATATTGTCACCAGTGCACTGCCATGGTAGCAATTGGCATCTGCTGTTCTTTAAGCCACAGCAACCCTGCTGTCATGGACATACCAGGGATTACCTTGTAAGATGTCCAATCTTTACAACCACCTAACATTACCTAGTATAGTTTACAGAATGAGATAGTATCACAGCACAAGATAGCAATAATCCCTTGCAGCTCTTTTGCTAAGGTTTTTAGGTTTCCAGTCTGCTGTAATCCTTTTTATTTTTTCTTCAATATGAAAGCCAAAATGAAGGCTTGTCACACAGGTAAAACAAATGTAAGGCACACAGTTTTATTCAATCACATCTATTTAACTTTTCTTTTTCCGCTACATAAGCATTCAGCCTAGTTCAAAATGTTAAAGGCTAATTTATTATTTTTTACTCTAAAGAGCTAACTCAGTTTGGATACAAGCCCTGAAAATAATCTTCTAACATTAAAAAAAAAAAAAAAAAGAGAGAAAAGTTTGCTGCTTAATATTCTCAGGAAAATCAATACCCACAAGTTTGTCAGATGCATTAGACATATGTTCATTAAAAGTGCAACACCATGAATCAGTTTTCTCAAGGTTTGTTGATTGCTACCACCAAACCTGATGAGTTAGAGACACAGAAGACAAATAATAAATGATCCTTTAAAGAATTACTCATAACCCAGAGAGTATTCAGAGTGGAACAAAGAAGAACAGGTTTGTTTTATGTGACATTTTTTGCTCTTATGTACTCCACTGTTGTTTTTCTTTTGCAAATACACCTGGAATTCACAAAGTACCAGAGAATCACTAGGGGTAGGTACACACTCAACCTCCAGCAACAGAATTAGTCTTATGAGTAAAACTACTTGCACCTCACAGTTGAGAACTTCCACTCTAGATCAATAACTTCAAATGTATGGTCCACAGTCATGGGCGAAAACAGAGTGTACCAAATGAATCCGAAGAAAGTAACTTGGGGAAACAAATCAACAATTTACTTAAATCTGTCTCACATTCTGTTTGTAAAACCAATTCACGTTAGAGAATTTGCACAGGTCACCAAATTCAAGAAGGCTGAGAAGCAATGGTCTAGATTATACCCTTCATAGACTGATCATCTCAAGGGTATTTAGATGGAGGAATAAATCTACTAGGGAAAAAAAAAATCAAACCAAACCAAACAGGTTGTGTCAGAGGATATGTAGGGCAGAACTGAATGAGGGTCAGAATAAATGTCAGGTGCCAGTAGGCTGGTCTTAAGAGATATAAAGCCTTTGAGCTATTAGGCAGGATTAAATGTGAACACAGCTGTGCAAATTTAGGTCAGATCACTCAGAAAAAAAGAATGAAGAACAACCTCAATTTGTCCTCTGTTAACATGTGCCTGTCAGGACACCAGTCCTGAGTTGAGCTCAACACAAATCACTATCTGCTTACACCAGTTAATAATAACCTGCTGCTGGTATCATGCACAAAATGAAACAGCAGGGAAAATTCAGGCAGAAGAGGAGGGAGTGCAAAACAGAAGGAAAAAGGAGATAATACAGACTTTCACCTGCACTAGAGTTTCCCACTGCTATATAATCCTCTCTTCTTCACACCTTCCCTACCTTTTCCTTTCCCAACTTGTATTTCTTCTTTACAGTCTTCAAAAGAGAATGAGGTTTTAAGATCTTATGCACAACTGAGAGCTAAAACTCCAGACTCCTAAGAACATCATCATCTTCAGTCTTCAGCAGTGTCTTATTCCCACTGTTCATCTGAAACTTTTTTTCTGATATTCCCATTCAGTCTTAAAAACACAAAGTGCATCAAAAAGCAGCAAGTTATTTGAAGCTTATTTAGGACACTCAGACAGAATTAGCCATTGTTCTCACATTTGACTGTGCTCTCCTCACAGAAAAGAAGAACTATATTCTTCTCAGTCTGGGCTTTTTTGTTGGTTTCATACAGGAAATTAGAGCTCTTTAGATGCAGACTATATCTTTCTTTTTTCCCCCTGTACTTACAAAAGTGCCTTTTATAAGCCAGGTATGAACTTAGGTTCTATTCAACTTCATACCTGACTGATCTCCAAATTGCATGGACATATGTCTATACTAAGTCCCTGGAAGTATATCAGGATATTTGACCTCATTCAAATATTAGCAACACCTAAAGGTCAATTCTGTCTGTCTTCTGAATAGGCCACATCTGGATGTGACAGCAAGTTGACCAAGAACCTCTGAGGAAAGATTCCAGCATCCGGTGCTGTAGAGCTGGAAAGGAGATTAAGAAGATGGATGAAATGCTCTTGTAAGAGCTATGTGGCTGCCTGATGCATGAGTAAAGGAGCTATCTGCTTTTGAACACGAATGGTCATGTCAATAGAGACATCACCGAAGATTCCGGGTAGATAACAGCGGGACTTGAGCATCATCACCATAATGCTACTAACTAGTGACAGCAAATGAACTAGTGACAGCTAAGACAGTGAAAGGTTAATGGATTATAGTTTTGGGCACTGTTCTGATAGTATTTCCATTTCTGGTCATGAAAAATTTCATGGCACTGTGCTGTAACATGAACTGTCCTTTTCAGATTTTAGATGCTCATATTGCATTTTGCCTGATCAGAATCACTACGGAGTTTCACTTGAACAAGTTATATTCTCCTTTAGATGTTTTGAGGACATCCTAAGTAAGTACATACTTTACATTAATCCCACTTATTTATCCTTATTTGTGAAACATTTAAAGCACAGTCACTTGCCCATGAGATTAATCTCACTAGATAGAAATGCCTTTATATGTACAATGTGTTTAGTCATGCTGTAGTTAATAGAGATCTAGCAAATACACTCAGAAAGGTTCATGTGACCACTGATACCTACTGTGCTCACTATCAAGGGAGCTGAAGGTGACTTGCTAGGGTGTAGACATGTAAGCCAAGTTCACATTTAGTTAATGTAATTCATAACGAAATGGCACATATAAACAGGAGTTTGTGTCTGTAGACTCACACATGAAAAGGGTGAGAGAGGCAAAATAGTATCTATAGATAGTACAGATATTGTCTATAGATACTATAGATAGTATCAATATTATCTATAGATACTATTTACTATTGATACTATAATATCAATCCTATCAACAGTATCTACAGATACTATTGCCTTATACATGTTTGAAAAAGATAAAGAAAAAAACCAAGCAATTCCTCAAAACTTAATGATACAACATTTTGCCTTCATTTTGCCTTTTATGACAAAGATGTAGACATCTAGCTGGAATCAACAATGACAGTAACACTGGATTGCAAGGTGTTCAGCTCTTAGCAGATGGGAAATGCCAAAGATAAGGTTGGCCATGGAGTCTCCATTACCTCCTTACTTAATGTACATGCATCATGTTATTACCAGACACAGTTCTACAAAAACACTTCTGTCTCTTGCAGTGTTTAGGACAGACAAGTTCTGGGAATGAATCTGGATTCTACAAAAGTCTCTTTAGGTTTTTTTAGATTACAGAAGATGTTTTGTCAGGAACGTAAGGGATCCCAGGAAACAAAAGAGGACTGCTGGTTAAAGAAAATACGTGCATATTCAGCAAGTCAGGTTCTCTGAAGTCTTAATCACTTGATCCAAGTTTTGAGCAAGTTGAAGACTTTTAACACAGCCCTTTTCATTTAATAAAATTCTCTGAAATTGCTAACAAAGCAACCATTTGTTTAACAAAGCAACCATTTGTTTAACACAGCAACCATTTGCTTAACACAGTCAGCAACTGTGTTAAGGTTTCATGTGGAATCAGTGAAACTACTGATGCTCATAAGGAGCTGTTGAATCCTATGTTTGTAGTGCTGGACCAAACGAGACTCACACACTGAGCAAGACAAGAGCTCAGAGCACTGAAAGCTTGACAAGTAGTTGTGGGTTCAATTACTATCACCAAAAATACTCATAGGCTCGGACAGTGCAAGAAGAAGATAAGGATGCTGGTGAGCTTGACAGAGACACAGTCAGAGCAGCACCGGCAGAACTAGGGTCTTGGTACTACTAGAAGAAGGAATATTTGCAATACTGAAATTAATAAAGCATGATGGTTTACTTTCAGAATCACAAAAACGTAAAGCAACCGAATAATTAAAATATTTTTAATAGCCATCCTCAGCTGTGAAATATTTAACAATTGCACACACTTTGAAACAAATGCTTATTCCAAAG
Source organism: Nestor notabilis (assembly GCF_000696875.1). NCBI lineage: Eukaryota > Metazoa > Chordata > Aves > Psittaciformes > Psittacidae > Nestor > Nestor notabilis. The sequence goes on from NW_009945428.1 coordinate 15,599, forward strand.
GGTATTGATTAGTATAGAAAGAAAAACCATGTAGAGCATTTTTCATTGCAATGGGTCTTCGGACAGTCAGTAACTATTAAACTAGGATGCAGTAAAAGAGGAAGAGGTGCCAGTTTAGAGAAGTAAGATTTAAATATAGGCAATAAAATATGCAGAGCCGTAGTCTGAATGTTGATGTATTTTAAGTTCTTGGGGCAATGTTGATATAGATAACTGCATCAAGTTTTGCCATAGAGCAAGGGCTAAATTAGGTGGTTTACAAATAGAGGAAAAGGCTAACTTATTTGTCATGGCACTGCTTGATCTGTGATAAAAAAAGGAAGGGCCAAATGTGCCACTGCTAAACATGGAGCCAACACAACAAGGTTTGAGGTACAGCTGTTGAATAAAAGAAGGCTTGCAGAGTCTAACAAAACAACAGGAAAAACATGTAATTCTCAAATACAGGCCAGCATCCTGGTGAACTTCACCCAAAGGATGGCTTTGCATAGCTAGGAAATTTTCCTCACAGAAGGGCTGTAATTTTTCCTTGAGTCCTTAGCTCCTATTCCAGTCTCAGAACAGCTGTCCATCAAGCTTTGCCTGACAAACCTATCATGCTGGTCATCTCATGGACCCAATAACTCTTCTCAACTGAGTAAGGGCTTGCCAGATGGTTGGTGAGCTCTTGAGGTTCATTTGGATGGGAAGATGGATTTTCCTTTGAAGAGCTGGAGGCACTGGAAACCCATAACATGTGGCAAATGACTGATTCTCCAAAGCATCTAAGTGTTTGCTTTGGTGTTGTCCTTAACACACTTACTTGAGTTCAAAGCAAATTGTGCCTGAAGAGGAGGAAGATATGTTAACAAAATAAGATGTCCAACCTGGGGCTATTTCCCTAAAATCCTTTTTGCTTGTGCTTAAATACCTCCAGCCAAGTAACTTGGTCAACAAGACAGATTTCTAGTAAGGCTGAAGCACCAATACAGCCATTGTGCCACACCACCTCCACGTCCCTTCAAGTTCTGCTTTCCTAGCAATGGTTAAATGTGAGCAGACTTGATGCCCATGGCACACTGCAGAGGTACCAGCAGTAAACTGCACATTTTGATGCAGATAACAGTCTGGTGACAGCAGCACAGTATGCACAGCAGCAAAACACCCTCTTTCTGCAGTTGTTTTGCAGCCTGTAATTAACTACATATAGCCGCAATTTATGTGGGCACCTGGGCCCAGACAGGCTGGTTTAAGACAAGCAGGGTAGCTATACCCTGAAATTATAGATACTACTATTTAGACACAGCCCTCAGTTTGTAAGGTCTAAGCAGATGACAGCAGAAGTTGCTTATTGCCAAAATCAGATAGAACTGTGTTGCTATCTGCTGTACACCCAGGAGAGAATCGCCTGCTGAAGCATGGGCAACTGAGAAACTTTCCCCTTTCAAATGGGGCTTCTGAGGCCATGCTGCTTTCCAATGCAGTTAAACTGCATTCATTGCTGAGCTGTTCTGCCATGTTAACCACAGACCAAGCCCTGAGCAGTAGTGTCCTTCATAGTCTTCAGTGGGATTAATAATGAAGTAACAGAAGGAATTCAGTTTTGGATCTAATTGGTCGTGGGGGTCTCTTGTGGAAATTGAGTATCTTTACAATTAGTGGAAAGGCCTGTTATGTACAAAGTTCCTTCACCCATCAATTACTGAGTGCCTTACAAGCAAAGTATTGAAGGCTTCTTCAGTATTTTCTTGGTCTAGGTAGATGTCTAAGCTCTCTCCTAACTCCTCTTTCACAGACAAGACTATGCACAGAACAATCCTGTCAGAAGATAACAATAACAAAGCTGGAAGCCAGAAGCAGCAGAGAGGAACCTTGTGATCACTCCAAAAGTTGAGTCAGAGAAGAATGACATCAAAGGATTTATAATCTTTTCATTACAATATCAATACTATTGCAAAATATAAAAAGGATGGGCAGCAGTTCCAGTAACAGTCACTGGAGAATAAAGGCAATATAGAAACCTACATGGCAAACCCATACTTGGTTCCTCTTCACTCAGTATCCCATCTCTAGCAAGTCACAGAAGAAAGAGAAAGAATGTAGTTGGTAGAAGAAATTTCATATGGTCATTGCAGGTAAGAAACTCCATTTGATACAGAAATCTGGTGACTTTATGAGGACAAAGATTCTAGGAAACATGGGAATATTCTCAAGGCAAAATATTGCAAATTTGGAAATTATAGAGGAATTTTCCCAGTTAATGGCTTTCCCACCCTAAAGCCCTGTTTTGTCACTTCAGTAAGGAGAGAAAGTTTACTACCACTCTTTTTAATGTCTTTAGAACATTAGAAATTCATCCGATAACAATACATTATGTATGAAGTTAATACTTGGTATCCATTGGCCCAGATGGATATTTTCATAAAGTTTCAGAACACCCAAAAAAACCCTAAACCCAAAAACCAGAAGAAAAGGTGTAATGAAAATGAAATTTAAATGGTTCCTGCTAGACCTTTTCATATTGTGTAGGAAAATGGCACAATAAAGATCAGAAGGATGGAGTACCTCTCCTATAAGAGAAGAGAACAGAAGACAAGACTCTGGGAAGACATTAATGCAACCTTTCAGTTCTTAAAAGGGGTCTATAAGAAAGATGGGGGAAGATTTTTTAGCAGGACTTGTTGTGATAGAATGAGGGGTGATAGGATTAAAATAAAAGAGGGGAGACTCAGCCTGGATGCGATGAAAAACTTCTTTATGAGGGTGGTGAAACACTGGCACATGTTGCCCAGAGAGGTGGTAGGTGCCCCATCCCTGGAGACATTCAGGGCCAGGCTGGATGAAGTTCTGGGCAACCTGATCTAGTTGAAGATGTCCCTGCTCATTGCAGGGGGTTGGACTAGGTGACCTTTGGTGGTTCCTTCCAACCTGAACTATTTTATGATTTGATGATAATCTCAGCAAAATGAAGTGATGCGTACAACAATGTGTACTCTCTGTGACCAATTTGCAGCAGCAAAGGTATAATTTTGACTATTTTGTTCCCATTTCACTGATACAGTGGAATTCCAGGAATATCTTGATGAAAATATGTATCACACAAGTATCTTGTACAACACTCCAATTGCACAATCACACACCAGGCTGCTGAGCTAAAAAACAGACCAAACCAACTTTGAGTACTCTAGGCCAAGAATTCAGTAAGAATAAAACATATGTTCAGAAGTAGAGAGGTTATCTCTGAACAGAGGAAATTTCATCACCCAAGCAGAAACTGGGATAAGATTTTGGATTAAACACTTCTTATTCCAAGCAGGAATCTTTAGCAAACAAGGATGAGATGCAGCCTAAATTTTTAGTTTTATGGCAACCTGTAAGACAATATTATTCATATTTCTATTGGCACATTGGAACTTATCAGATCATTTACTTCTTACTGTTTGAAATAAAGTGTCATCTCAAAGATTATTGACAGTATTTCCTAGGTCACCAAATTCTCTATAGAGGACCAGTCTCCAAATCATGATTGAATTTTTTACCTCCTTGTATTTACACACCTTACAGAGAAGAATTCAAGATCTCTTAAGAATGAAGACTCAGCATAGGAGAAGCCTCTAGAACAAGATGTAATTTAGTGTCAGGCATGGATCAAGCATCTATGTTAAAACAAGCAGAGGGCTGTTCCTCAGTATCCAAACCAGAAAGTGAGCTGCATGTGAAATTGAAGTCAAGAGAATGTAGTTAAACATAAAACTATAAACAAAGTAGGTATATCAACATCTAAATAAAAGTTCCGGTCATGAGAACATCCTGTTCAGGGCAGGCATATTTAGCACAAAGATGCTCTGTTCCCATGGGGTTTTTGTAGCCTAATTCTTGGTAACAGATTAATTGTTCCTGGTGTCCCACTATCAAAGGCTTAAGCCCCATTGGTTTTCATTTTTGTATTATAAATCCAATCAATATATAGAACATCAGGAGAACTTAGAGTGCACTCAGTGCTATATGCAGCTTAACAAAACATGATCAAACCCCAGCAAATTTCTTGCATTTCTTATGACCTCATTTTACCTCTATTGTAGAGGTTCTAACTGATTTAAAAATTATGAATAGCTTCTGTCAGAAACATAATTTTATTTCCAGAACTTACAATAGAAGTGATGATGGGCCTGCAGGGCTGAAACTAGCTTCACATTTGCATCTCACGCTGAATTTTAGACACTAGCTTGTTGTGCAAGCCAACATTTCAGATTTGATCTGAAAAACAAGATACGACGAACAAAGGTCATCTAGGGTCTTTTTATTGCCTTGAAGAAGGAATGGCATTTTTAATTCTCATTTTGACCCCTATGAATGTTTATATCTATGTAAGAATGCTTTGGGAAAAGGGTAATTTTGGACATCTTGCAGAGTCAAATGTGTAACCAGAATGTTAAACTCCTACTATTTTCGCCCATGACACTAGACACAAAATTACTGAAACTCTATTTTCAGTAGTAATTAGACACCTAGGGAGAAATTCCAGTGCCTAAACATAGAGATTTAGTGCCATATTATACCCCCTATGGTATAAAATAAGACATCTATTCGCAACTGTCAGTTTACTCACGATGTAGGGGAGTTCTGTTTCCTTTTGAAGCATCAGCTAAATACCAGATGAGGCATTCCATAGCCTCTCAAATAGCATTGCACACTTATGGTTAGGCAACTGAATCTTTCCTCTAAAGCATACAAACAAATAAAGCTTGGAAAGTGATTGAACTTAGCCTGAAAGAGTCACACAGCTGAACTAATTGTGACTCTTGAATTCTTGTGACTGCACCTCTTTTGGCTAAAAGGGAAGCTTAAACACTTGCATCTCTACATACTACATGTGCATTCACAACTAAACGTAGGTGTCTCAATGTGAGAGTGCATCCAGTTCTCAAACTGAAATTCATCTCACCTACTTTAGGTATATACATTGTCTACCTCTACATATGGGCTGCCTGTCTAGCAAAGAGAAAAATAGTAGGCACCTTTAGAAAAAGATCTTTCTGACCCATTTTTCTACATTCATTTTACACTGAAGTGAGTCACAGCCTTTCTTTCCACAGATCAGTTGTGCTTATCTCTGATGCAGACTTCTTAAAGACAGATGAGAAATCCCATTTTTGGAATAGTGGGTATTGATAGAGAACCAGATACCTGCCTCTCAGTAGTACCACTAGACATCCACACCTATCTTTAGATGACTAAGATGCATTTGAAACTCTAAATTTTAAATCTGTAGATTTCACTGCTCTCCAAAACACAACTCAAAACAATCCCCTTAAAGGAAATGGGATTTTCAATTATACAGTTACCAGCCAAAAAAACTATTGCTAGGCATCTAAATGCAACTTTGACCTACAGACCATATACTTCTAATAGAAAAATAAAACACAAGACTTAAAAATGGATCCAAAACTTTAATGTAGGGACTTTGTGTGTGAACATCAGAATAATCACTCTCAGCAATTTTAAATGCTCCATGGAAAAGAATGGTAAGATTAAATAGTAGCAGAAAAGATCCTAGATGTAACAGGACTTATACCATGAAACTAAGTTCTGTTCACTCACAGGTAGAAGTTCCATTGCCCTTCACTTAACTCCCAATATAGGGAATTACATTTTCTGGCTAATAAATTTTCCACTGCTGAATTGCCTCTTTCAAACCAGTTTCCAGTTTTGGTGCTATGAAATAGCTGCTTTCTTCAGCCCACAGAAAGAGATTAAATATATGTATGCTGGAGAGCCCTTTGGTGCTCCTCTGGGTTAAAGAAATGTGAATTACTGTTAGAAGAAAGTAACCAAGCAGCAAAGCAGCAAGCCACTTCTTTCCCAGGAGTAATGGCCTGACATTGTGGGCAAGAAAACATAAAGGCTTATTTTCTCCAATTCATGTTCTCATATGCAACATCAGTTTTCAATGCCTTACAAGATCCCTCTCTCAAAAAGAGCTTAAAATCTGACAAGAAAAAAAGTGTGATATCAAGGGGCAAAGTCTCAACAAGTCTTCAGAGTTTTAATCACAATCTTTAACTCGTTGTACTGAATAAACATGCAGCTTGGATTTCTGATTTCATCCTCCTGTTAGCAGCCAGACATCCATGAAATGTAGTTCTCACACACTGCTGAAAATTAGGAAAACAGACAGAACAAACCACTATGGCAGGCACATGATTTCATCAGGCCATAAATAGCAAGTTGTGAAATATTCTGTTCTTCTGCATTTGAATAAATATCACTGTGAAGCAGATGAAGACAGACAACCCAAGCTATTTACAACTTCTGTCAAAATGAAAATGCAGTTGTGTTTCCATAATGTCATAGCAGACAGAAGATGGCAGATCATTTCCTGAGTGTGTTTCATGCTTTATAGCAGCTGAGCTGCTAGGTAATAAAATCAAACATGGGCCAGGATATACATTTCATGGTCCGGAATCTCACCTTGTGCTGCAAAGAGAGTCAATGTGGCTGAGTTGGAGTCCTGTTTGCAGGACATAACTCTCACAGGATGAACATGTCTTAGCCTGCTCCAGCACTTTTACTTTGTATTTATATGCAGAAACACGCCATCTGTGTGTCTTCTGAGATAAAATCTTGGCAGCAAAGACAACATCACACACTGAGTAATAGCCCAGTGATTCCTGGAATATACTGAGTGCAATAAGAGTAACAACGTTGGGTATAATTCTGGTCATGCTGCTGTCAACAGAATAGCTTTGTACTTTGTCTATGAGTGTTAAACACCTATTTGGGGATAACAGAAAAATGAGAAGGTACAAATCACTATGACTGTCTTCTTCCTCCAAAGTTACATCTGAGGTCACTGTTAAGATTTTATCAATAAACACCGCATGCATTAGAGAACACAGGAGGTTATTATTTTACTGATCTAGATTCCCACATGAACTTCACGATGAGCATCTGAAACATCGAGTGAACTTTGTCACCATATCTGTTAAATTCTAAAGCAGCTTCAGTATTGTGGAAGTAAAATCTCCGCAGGCTAAATAACACATTTAACATTGTAAACCCTTCTGATACAGTGTAGAGGTTGACATTTACTTCTCTTTCTAGATGTCTCTCCTTTAGATAAAACAACTTACAATAACTTGTGTGAGAATTGCTCTTTTTCTTGTTTATTTTTCAGGATAGTGAAAGAAGCTTGCTTCTACCTGCATGGTCAAAATAAGGATGTGCTAAGCCATAAGACGTGATTCTACTGAAATCCACTCATTGTACACAATCTTATTTGAGGCACATACTAAGCCAGAAGAAAATGTCTGTGTCTGTAGAAGTAAAATTTAACTTAAATTCTGCATCTCATTTATGAAACATTCCAAATGTGGCCATCAGTAAAACTTTCTCCAAAAAAGGTCCCACTCCCATCCGAAGCAGTAAAATGGCTATTTTCAAAGTTTCTGCACATGACTCTGTGTCACTGTTAAGATCAGGAGATACAAATGAATCTGAATATTACAAAAAGCGTTCTCACGAATCTGTCAAGCTGAATGGGTTTGTGGGCTGATACTGTGCAAAGAACATTATCAAACAGCATGGAATCTGAACAACTTGATATCTGGAATATTTCTCATCATAGTCAGGTGCTCAACCAGTGAATATCAGTACAGTTTGACAGAGATCAAGGGGGGGGGTTGTCTACCATGGGAAGATGTTTCACACTGTATGTTTAAAATAACTTGTCTTTTTCTGTTCTTGTATAATAAGCCATTATTTCTGCAGCTAAGGCTTCTGAAAAACATGATTTCTGTGTCAGAGGGATAAAAATATCCCTGACACAACACTGGATTTCATTTAGAAAAGCATCAGAAGATTCACAGTTTGAGCTGGAATTTATTGATTCTTGCAGCTCAATGCAAATTTGAAATTGTGCTCTGAAACAAACCATACAATTTTCTTAGTCAAATCCTTACAGCAGCATTAAGAAAAAGATCTAAACGGTTCTAAAACTAACAATTGACATTTACAATATCTTATGGATCCATCACTAGACCTAGAGGTGAAAATAAGGGCATGAATCTATTTTGGATAAGAACTTGTGAAACTTACATTTTCTTCCTTTTGGTTTGTTTCTCTGATATGATTGCACTTTGTGTCCTGAGAGTACCAGGCTGAGACCAGAGACCCATTTTAATAAGCACTATAGAGAGAAACCTTGGAACTTGCCAAAATACCCCTTTAAATCTGAGACAACCCCTTTTGAAGAAAAAACTTTCATCCAGATTGTTGTGTTTGCAGAATATGCTGCACAAAAACTAAACTCCAAATCAGTTTCTAGGGGTTATTTTAGGCATAACAAAATGCTCACATTTCTCAAACATTTAAAATCCAGAAGCACAAAACAGCTCAGGTGTTTATAACCATACTATGCCAAAATTAAGGTCGGGAACCGATCTTCTCAACGCCCTTCTTCCACCCCTTCCAGTGCCTTACCTGAGTTTTCACTAGCAAAGTTCTCTTGGTACCTGCATTTCTGTATAAAGCCTGACTGAAATAATTTTGGCTGGACTGAGCAGCTTTCTTCCTATTTCCTAGCTGAATGGGACCAGGTAGCTTCACAACATGCATCTTTTTGATATGGTCCGTGGAGTAGCCCAGTCCAGAAAGCATCTTCTGAACATGCTTAAAGCATATAGTAAAGAGTAACTGCACCCCAAATACTATGTCTAGGAATGCTTTCATCCCAAAGTGCTGGTTGAAAAGGCTGTAAAGGGAGAGGGTTTGAGGACTGGAGGATGCACCCTATGGATCAGAGTTGCTTAAACATAGTCAACACTTATTCACTACTCTATGCACTTACTTCATGCTTTGCTTGGTAACTCCTACATGTAAATTCCTGCCTCTGGCTCTAGCAATTTTAGTATTGATGCTCTAAGTAATCCTTGTCTGTCACTCTCTGCTTTCCACTGGAAGATTTTCTGCTGGAGAACAGGCTGCAGAAGAGATGTGTACTTGAGTTTCCAACACCCTCCTTTAGCAAGAGACCCTTCCATCAATATTTCATCTAATAAGCTAAACTCTGAAGTGAACCTCAGGTACCTCCCACCTTTACTTTCCTTGGTAGGTGGGGCAAAAATGTCCCATAGAGGGACAGGGGAGACATGAGTACAACAGTGTCCTGAACATTCGGAGATCTAACTATAGTCATTCACCTGTCAGGGATCTCATAATCTGAAATTCTATCACTTTATAAGCCAGCAAAAATCTTTAGTGGTGCCCTTTATTTTCAAGCTTTCTGAAAGTTGAGTATTTTAAAAGAAGAACCATAAATGTGCAGAGAGTAGGACTTTCCTAGGGACTATCATTTTTGGCAGCAGGTACAGTTAGCATGCTGCAGCTGGAACTTTCATCTTTGAACACCTCATTTACAACACGGTCTTTCTCCGGAATAAGCCTTTTAGTGATGTTACAGTTGTTAAGGTTGTAATGCTATAGATCCAGCACATCACAGCCTCCCTCCGAAATCACCCACTATTTCAGAGGTATAAAAGAACACATTGGATTTCAGTGGGAATTCAGTATGTAGAAAGCTTGTGAGGAAACCTGCTTTTTAACAAGCAGGTTTTCAAAGAGACTGCTTTTACAAAGCTGGTTTGTGAACTGCTGGCTAAGCAGGCAGGTGTTGGAGCTGGTTCCAGATATAGCAGGTCTTAAAAATTACATCAGTGTTGTATAAAAATAAGATGGGGAGGGTATAAACTCTGAAGAGGAGAAAAATTTGTTTCCATGCTTCAGAACATTTAGGGGATTGGCTAAAAGGATTATGGGATGTGTCAGTAGCAACTGACCGTGTGTGGCCTGTTCCAAGCAAATTTATGAACATCTATGTATAAACACTAATATAAGACACCATATTTCATTACTATTCCTAATAGTAGTGATAATAGATCAGTGGCAAATCTTAGTAGTTCGACAAAACCCATCATATGGCAACTTCAGCAGTGCTTCATGTCCATATTTCCCTAGGAAGTAAACTTACATTATCATCCTTATTCAGTAACTGTGTGAAGCGTTTGCTAAAAGCAGATCAGGAGAAAAGTGCTGAACAGAGAAAGTCATAAGCACATTCATAAACAAGCAAACTCAAGGTTCCTTTATACCTGTGACATGTATTTAGAGACCAGGAGAGTCAGAAGAAGCAAGGAGCCATCCTCCTTACAGATCCTTACAGCCCTCTACAGTAACACCCTGGCTACCCAGGCGGTTCCTCCCCAAGCTGAACACACCAGTCTATTTGGCTCTCTCGGTATGGAAACTATTCTGTGTTTGTGATCACTTGTGCCCCACTCTCTACATTTTCCGAAACAAAGGTAGAAATACAAACTATCTAAACAGACAGAAACATATACTATTTAAAGTGTTCACTTTTGATGCCATAAAATACAACAGCATAACAAAGTCCTGAGTTTGTTAGCTACTAATTTTCTACTACTTCCTACCTGTGATTTGCCTTTTTTTGTTTGCTCGGTAGTAAGCTACTTGCAAGAATTTTTCAGTATTCTTCATATCTCTTTGTGCTCTAAAAAACTACATTTGAGCCTTAGTTTTGTTTAACTATTGAGGATTGTGGATTTTCTCTCTTGGGTAGTTTTCCTCATTAACCAACATAGAAATTCTACAGAAAATTTCATCTGGGCTTGACTTGACTTTCACTGAGATCAAGGACAGGTTGAAAGTTAAACACAGCTTGCGTTTTGATGGTTAGCATGTGAAAACAAGTGTCAGCAGAAGGGAAAAACCTTCTCTCTTATAACACAAGGAAGATGACTGAGAAACCAATATATAGCTGGCAAGTTCTTATCAGGCAAAGGTTGATATTACAGTTATAACAACAACAATAACCAAGTATAATCATCTTTCCAAATCTAAAGGTAAGTACATTTCTAAGAGCCATTTAGTGGATTACCCTAAAATCCTCAGTATCAGCATATAGGTCAGTTAATCCAGGGCTGGGGAAAGTCCACAGGAAAGAAAAGACAAAGAACAAGTGTATCGGAGAACTGCAGAGACACAACTGTGAGAACATAGCACACACAGGGACATGCATCTCCTCTCTGCTCACAGAGCCAAACGACCTCACCTCTCACCTTAGCTGAACCAACAAAAGCAAATCTGATCTGAGCAGCATTCTGCAGCAGGAGTATAAAAATGATAATTGGAAGTTTATTACTTAACACTTGGCAAAGACATTTCCCATGGCAATTTGATAAATACCTTGACTTTTCTGCCCATCATAACCTCAGACATTTATTGCCTCATTTGCTATGACAAACGTTGTTATCTTCCAACTACCCAGCTTATATTTAACAGACTGTACAGTGGGAATGTTACCACAATAGAAAAAAGCCAAGAAATGAGATTGGAAGTTCAGGTGGAGGGAGAGACAACAGTTTTCCAGGGAACTGCACCCATCTTACACAAGAAAACCTGTTTAATTTAAGCAGAAATCATGCTTCAACAGGCTTGGGGAAGCAGAGAGTCCTTTCTGCTGGTGGAGTCTCTCCTCACTCTTTTCCAGCTACAGGCTGAGCAGAGACCCACATCTCCACACAATACCATAGGGCAGCCAGAAAAAATTATCATGGGTTAAATCCCTTGGATTGTGTTTCTTGTAGTATTTATTGCTCTGTTCACTGCAAGGCACTTCTTGCTTAGGCAAGGTGATCTTGGATAGCAAGGCTTTACAATCAAAGAAGAATTGGGAACAGGGGCAGAAGGCCAGTATCAGAGTGGATCATAAGCCTCAACGGCAGCAGGATTTTTATGGTCAAAAGGATAAACAGAACTCTGTAGCAACTTGCTATGTTTCCTCCCTTTGCCTAATGTAAGCTGTCATTGCTGCCAATTTGAGCTCTCCCTGTTACTGTCAATTCGTTACTTGGAGGCACAGGGCTATGGGGAGTACCGCCATAGAGGACCTGTAGAGGTTCTCCTCCTCTGTGCAGAGAACCAGGATGAGCACATTCCTAGCCAACAATACAAAATACATGCTACAACACTGAGGGTATTTTGGAGAAGAGATAGAAAAGTATCCTGATGCTCGCTTGAGAACAATGGGGATAATACTGCCATCAGAGTACAGATCAAGATTCAGGGAGGATGGGTACTTCTCGTTTCAACTCACTCCAATCACCGGCTTTTTATGATCACCATGTATACGTGCCATCTGCATGGCAAGGCACAACCTGCCCTCCTTGCAGAGTGTCTGTGCATGCAGGTGGTGATTATAAGGCAAACATGTCCCAGGTCATCTCCCAGTGCCACTAAGTGACACCCCTGGTACCCATCCAGCAGTGTCCACAGCATCCTCCACATCTGGAGAAGTTTTATTATTTGTATAAGGAAATAAAACAGAACAGATTCCCAAGCCAAGAAAAAATAAAATGAAATTTCTAACAACAGCAGATAATACTCATGGCGGGGTGGTTTGGGGTGTGTGTGTGTGGCAAGAATACACGGAAACCGTCAGTCCTGTTGTTTTCAATGTCTCCTTTGGTGCTTGGATACTTCCAGCAGCTGAGGAAAGATCAAAGGACCCCAGACAGATCAATGAATTAGAAGTTTATTCTTTGGTCTGCATTCCTCTGATATTACTCTAATTAACTGTATTGTAAAGGTGGTGCCTGGAGTCTCAATTATTTCATTTCACAAGGGATGGCTCTCTATTAATTTTTAAACAGTACGCTTTAACTATTTACTGTACTTGTTAAGAACCTGCAATGAGGTGTCAAAAGATGCCAAGACCCTTCTTATCAATAGGAAGGATTCTGTTTTTAACAGAGTTCTGTTGGCTTTATCATTCAGCCAAACTCCAAAACATAAAGGAAAATATTAATGTCTTAATTTGTAATAATACTCCAACCTGAAGGAATCTGTGATGTGGGGGATTTTCCATTTTATTTATACATTTAACCTGGACATATTTTCTGTAAGAGTCTGAATTCTTTCAATGATAAATTCCACAGTCTGAATTATGAGAAGGGAGAAGAGAAAGACAAAAATAGAAGAAATGGTGAAAATGTGATTAATTTCCATACATTTGACTCTTTTCTTTAAATTCCAGATCTTAGATGCAACTGGATACAGAAATGTTCATCTTCTGTTACACAAAGGCAAAACATTTAAAATAATTATATATATATATGTAGGTTTGTTTTTTTTTTTATTTTAAAGGGAAATTATTAAAAAAAGGAATTATTTCAATTTTCAATATGTTGTTGAAATATAGTATTATTTAATTCTGAATTATGAAGTACAAAAGCAAGTTGTCAAAACACAGAAATGTTTAAGTACTTAGTTGTGTATACTTTGATAAAACATTTGAACAGGTGCCCAGAGAATCTGTGGGATCTCCACCTGTGGAGACACTCAGGGTTCACCTGGACAAGGCCCTGACCACCCTGACATAAAACTGAAGTTGACTCTGCACTAAGCAGTCATTTTGTCTGGTCACTTCTAGAAACCATCTTAAGTCTATGATTCTATGTATATAAATAATAAATTATTTTGGAATGCCTTCAGTGAAATTACAAAGCACAAACTAAGCCTCCAGGAAGAAGACCCATTTGGTCAATCTCTCATGTAGGCACAAATTTCACTGAGGATGTAGAGATGCTAACAGAGAAAACACCAGATGGAAACACATGGCTGAATGATGACCCTGAGCAGTCCTCTAACCAAAGGGTTCATAGACTAGATCCAAACGAAGCAACATTAGGTCCTTGACATCAAAGTTTTAACCTCTTTTTCTGCAATAAAGAACTTCTCTATAACAATATTCTCTGTCCACTGTGAAATCTGCATAAATACCCAACGATCACCTTATATGTGAGACAGAGTTGATTACATTAGCCAAAATATTTAACTTAGATGTCAGTGAGCATAACTATGGTCAGAGGTAAGGGAAACATTTTTCACTCTGCAGGTGGTTGTCCACTGGGAACTTGCCCAGAGAGGTGTTGGAATCTCCAACCCTGGAGATATTTGAAATAGGACATGGCCCTCTGTAACCTGGTATATCATCAGGGGTGCCCCTCCTTTGATTGGACTTTCCAACCCAAATTAGTCTTTAACTATATGACCAAGTTATGCAGTCCTTTGCAGCCATGACATGCTGAAAGACAGCTTAATCTAATCATGATGCCTGCTTAAAAAGACAGTAAATCCACAACATAAGGATAATCTCCTCCCAAGAGACATAGCTAAATCAGGGCATTTAAGACTACACATTTGTGTTATTATAACAGGAAGGATAAAAGGGTAAAGGTTATCATGAAGTGCCATATTTGCCGGCATATGTAGAGAAATGTCATCAACTGCAGAGAAACTTACTGACTGTAAAGAAAGCCATCAACAGAACTATTGTGGCCCTTTCTTCAGGAGCAAGAATATTTCAGAGCAAAAATTCAACACATAACTCAGCAGTCATAACTGTAGGAAAAATATTTTCAAGTGTTACACAAAGGCTATCAGTTCCACCTCCTTCATATCCTTTCCTTATACCAGAGGACTCTGCAACGTCAAGATTACAACCTGAGAGCAATCAGACAAGATGGGCTGTAGGTACTATCTCAAGAGGGAAGTAGGTGGAAGCTCTGCAGTTCTCCGAGTTTTCATAGCAGGCCCCTGGCAAACACCTACACAGAGTTGCTCATGACTGTGAGACTCACAGCTTGTACCGACCCACCCGAATCTCTCCAGGATACTCAATCCTGCAGGCATGGTTGCAGGAGGGTAAATGAAACAGTGCACATACAGAGAGCAAATGGAAGAGAGGAAGGGTGCCCAGGTTGGAGATGAGCACTGTAAACTGATGGTACAACAAGCACAAGGGTCTTCGGCTTGGAAGGTCCAGAAGTCAAGATACAAAGGTGATGAATTGGAGGATGCCCAAGCTGAGGTATCCTTTTCATTCCTGGTCTCATATTGCCCATGTCAACCATGTTACAGTTAAATATAAGAACAGGAGTGGAAAGAATGAGACCAAAACACCTAATGACATTGGTATGAGGCAGACTAGAGAAAAAGTGTCAGGGTTGTAAACATGCATGTGCTCGTACACTATAGCAATAAGTAGATCAATTAGTAGTCAAACAAAGTCAACCCTATGTGAAAAGCTTCTCCATCTTATTAAATCACTTTTTGTGTTCATTTTTTGAGCTTAATTTAAAGAATATTGAGAGAACATGAAACCTGAAAATACTGACCAGTAGCTGTCATCTCCTTACTCAGCAGAACATCATTTTAAAGCTGTATGAGAGCATTAACTCTGAAATAAAAACGAAGAGTGAATGTGTTAATTGTAAATTTAGTTTTTCTCCACTGCTAACATCCATAGGCTGGTCTTTGCAACAGAAAGTCAACACTTTTTCCAGGCTTCTCTCTAATATTTGTGTTGTGAAAGAGATGAACAAGGAGAAAGATGAATGAGGAGACTGGAAGAGGATGTAAATTTACTGTCTGAGTAATATAAAGATCAACCTAAATGAAAATGTTGTTCCCTTCATCATCCTATCTTTCCCACTCTAAATGCATATAGAAATAAATATAAACCATATATCAATAGTTTGGAAATACTAGGTGAACATTTTTTTCTCTTCTCCAGGGCAGTTTTATTAAAAGCAAGAACCTTACTTCATAAAAAAAGGAAAGAAGAAAATTAGATCAATGTCATTCCTTATCTCAGTGGCTAGGTCATTCCTGAGAGGCAAAGAGCTGACTCATTCCTG
>NW_009945429.1:0-233 GCF_000696875.1 Nestor notabilis
CTAAAGAGGCTCAGCAGCACATTTGTCTCCTACCTCTACATGTGTGGGAGCAGGACCTGGGTGTTCATGCTCAATGTGTCAGGCTCTGCCCAGCCTTGAGCGCGCATGGCCGAAGAAGCATACAATTGGACTTCTAGGTGGAAAAGCGAGGAGCGAGTCCTATGCAAGTGGCACCGTTACGGAGCTCTCCATGTGCTAAAGAGGCCCAGCAGCAGTTTTCGCTCCTGGCTCTT
>NW_009945429.1:533-823 GCF_000696875.1 Nestor notabilis
AGGCACCGTCGCGGAGCTCTCCATGTGCTAAAGAGGCCCAGCAGAAGTTTTCTCCTCTGACTCTTCGGCCGTGGGATTAGGAGCAAGACGTTCAAACTCAATGCATCGGGCTCGGCCCGGCCTAGAACCAGTATGGTCGAAGAAGTATACAATGGGACTTTTCGGAGGGAAAGCAGCAAGCGAGCCCAGTGTAAGTGACACAGTTGCGGAGCTCACCATGTGCTAAAGCGGCCCAGCAGCAGTTTTCTCGCCTGGCTCTTTGGCTGTGGGGCCAGGAGCCGGACGTTCGG
>NW_009945429.1:1335-1553 GCF_000696875.1 Nestor notabilis
GCCCAGCAGCACATGTGTCTCCTACATGTATAGTTGTGAGAACAGGTCCTGGGTCGTCGTGCTCAATGCGAAGGCCTCTGCACAGCCTTGAGCGGGCATGGTCAAGGAGCATACAATTGGACTTTTGGGTGGGAAAGCGAGGAGGGAGCCCAATGCAAGTGGCACCGTTGCGGAGCTCTCCATGTGCTAAAGAGGCCCAGGTGCAGTTTTTCCTCCTC
>NW_009945430.1:0-203 GCF_000696875.1 Nestor notabilis
GGTACGCACGGCACGGACCGGCACGGCACTGGCCCCGGCAGCATCCCCAGCCGGTGCAGAGCTCGGGGGATGATGCTGGTCACACACTTTGGCTCCCACACCCCGGATCTCTCTCCGCAGGTGCCCGTGGTGATGGCGTGGAGCGTGGCGAGGCAGGAGCACAGCCAAAGGCGGAGCCCAGGCCAAGCTCCCCGCGCCGCGTT
>NW_009945430.1:388-909 GCF_000696875.1 Nestor notabilis
TATCAACCTTTATTTACCCCCTTTCCCACCTGCAGCTTTCCGGGGCTGTTCCCAGTGCGGTTTTTAAGTTATTTGCTGCCGATGGGATGGTGCTCGGCCCCTGCTCCCTCTCTAGTGGCGCAGGAGCAGCGCTCAGAATGGGCACGGTTGGGGTCCCCTCATCTAACACCCTCATCCCTTTCACTTTCTCACCCAGACCCCAAACATGCCCCACTCTCTGCCCACATCCCTGGGCCAGGCACTGCCTCCCCCCATCCCTCATCCCCTCCCTGCAACCACCTCCATCTGAATAAATTTCACCTTAACCTCAACCGGGGCCCGGTTCCCCTTTTGTGGCTACGATGGTTTTGGCAAAGACCTGTGTGGAGACCAGAGGCTTTCTCCCTGCAATACGCTCCCACTCACACCTCTGCCTTTAACCCGTGGGGAGTCAACACTGGGGAACCCCTGAGGATGGGCGATGTTCGAGGAGGTTCCTGGAGATGTCCTGGAACTGGGGACCTGCTCTTGAGCCGAGCATT
>NW_009945430.1:1244-1628 GCF_000696875.1 Nestor notabilis
CAGTGCCCTGTGCTCTGAGCACCCACCACCTCCTCTTACAGGTGCCTGCCCAGCCTGAGAGCCCCTGTGTCCTCCCACAGCCTCTATGGGGGGGGACTTTGGGTTAAACCCTGCTGTGTGGGGCTAACACCTACAGCCTGCTACCCACTGCATGGCTCCAGGATTGGCACAGCAGAGAAGCAACATGTCTCTTGGTATGTCCCCATCTGACCATGGCCCAGGGAGTCAGTGGGAGACACCCGGGATCCTCGTGTGTCACAATGCCAAGGGCTGGCAATGCCACCAGCACCTCGGCTGCCGGCTGGTGGGACATGCTCGTGTGCTTTCTGCCTCCCTGAAGTGCTCACCCGAGGTTGGCAGGAGTGGGAAGGCTCGGTTAGATGG
>NW_009945431.1:0-17940 GCF_000696875.1 Nestor notabilis
CCCGGCTGCACTCAATAAAGAGAGATGGAAGGAAACTTCATGCACTGGCCTTGCAGGAGTTTCTTCGCCCTTTGTCCACCTACCGTGCTGTAGTTTTTCCTGATAAGTAATGATACCTACTTTAATAAATGACAGTCACCTGCCACAAGCAGATCAATAGGTATGTTGTAACCTTTTGTATCTTCTACAGATGTGCTCTTAACCATTTGCATGCAATATATTGCTTTCATTGTATCACAGATAATAATCAGCTGTTAACCCTTCATAAACAACATATGAAAATAATATAAAGCATGAGGGATATTTTAATAATAAACATAATCTAAAGCAGAACAAGATCAGAATGCAACTGTGGAGATACGGGATTTTTCCCTTTCAGAGTAAGGATTCAGGGGTATCTTTGCAGCTTTCAGATAACCAAGCACTCCGAAATGAACCACCAACAGACGGAAGCTAAGCACCACTGGTTAGATGGTTGCTTTGATCCCATCAGTCTCTGTTATTTTACTGTCCTAAGATTATCCCTCACCCTGAGCTTCATTTGAAGTAATTGGTTGAGGCTTATTGATATCTTGATATAAGTACTTTAATTTAGGCACTGCAGATCTCAGCATATCAGTTGTCAGACCCACTTAGATAAAACTCACACATTGTACTAAACGGGGGGTTGAGACCAGGGTTTGCTTTGGCATGGTGATTCGGAGTCAGAGTTGCCATGTACGTGGTGAACCACAGAGCTGAGCTGTGTTATGCTTGTCTTCTTTTCAATGTTTGATTATACAGTGCAGAACACATTGTGGTAGGTCTATGTGAGGAAGACCAGCAATGTGGAAATAATGAAAAAAAAGAAAAATCTTTCCCTGTGGTTTAGGATGTGTTCAAAAATCATTCCTAAACATAACAGAGTGTAATCCAAAGGGATACAGATACTATCAAAGAAAAAGAAAGAGCATTTAAAAAGCAGTTAGAATCCTTAAATCCAGTGCATATAAGTCCCTGCACCCCACTCATATATGTCAAGTCATTGGGGCTTCTGGCTTTAGCCCAAGGGGTGAGGTTCCCAGAGTTGTGGTTCAGCACACAGAGTCTCTGCTGCCTCTGCAGCCCTGGGGCTCAGATGTGTCTGTTTAAGCCTTTCCTCATGCTTCCCAGCAGTATGATACACTTTCATGGCAGGGTTATTCACTTTTCTGTCACTCATGAACTCAAGAGTTATATATTGGTCTAACAATCTCCCAGTCGTACAGATGAAACACATGAGGTCAGGAAGTAAAATGGGGATGTACCTTCCTCCAGCAAAGGCTGTGCTGGGCTCCATATTCAGTTCCTCTGTGTGTATGGCTCCCAGCTGCATCTATCACACAAAGTGTTGTCCAGTTTATGGCCTCTTTACTGGGAAAGTGGATAACTGTGAAAGACATATTGTGCCTGAGCTGTTCCCAAAAGGCAGAACTGCATCTGTTGTCTGGTGACTGCCCAATCAGCTGAATAGCGGGGCACAGCTTTAGGAGCAATGCCAGTGTGTCACAGGACCATGCGCTCCCAAAAATCATCGGCAGCTTTAAGAGGGAAGTGGCTTCAAAGCAGCACTCCCTAAAGTCATACCCAGAGGACGACAGCAGTATTTGGAAGCACAGCTCGTGGTAAATGAAAAGCCCACAGGTCTGGGGCTGAAGCATGGAGGGAAAAATGTTTCCTTGAAGCTAAATAGCATTCTGGTTCTGGAAAGCAGTGAATTCTCTGGGAAGTTACACCTTTAAAGTCTGCTTTGGAGGAACAGGCAGGGGGAAAAAAATGACACTGAGGATAAAAAATTATCTGGAGGCAGAAAAGAACGGACAATCAGTAGTAAAGATATCCTTATGAAAGGTCATTTATTAGAGAGAGAGAGAGAGAGAGAGGGAAGGGCTGAGATCAGAACTGAGATGTTAACAAGATCCAGGCCAGGGTGGTATTCCTTAATGGGAAACTTCTGACAGATTGCAAGGGGAAGCAGTCTGAAAACTCATCTTCCCAAAGGCCCTCATGTGATTTTGATTTGAGAGCATGAACAGTGCTGAACCCAAATGGCAGGACATCTGCTGACTAAAGCCTAAGAAAGTGCTTTCAGTTTCCAGTCATTCCTCAGTTACAATGAATTTCTCCATAGTTTATAACATTTCTGTTAACTGCTTCTCCTCCATTCTCTAAATATACATCTTAATGAAAAGTTTTAGGAAAAAAGTTTCCCTTAATTCAGGTGTCTATTTTTACTACATAATTGCACTTTTCCCACCATCTCATATCCAGTTAGCAGTGTTGTAAAGCGATGTCTAGGTCCTGTTGACTTACACACAACATACTTCACATTTCTGTGACAAAATTTTATCTCCTTAAATTACATACAGCATAAAAATGTCTCGCAAGTGATCAATCAGTTAAATTTTATTCTGTATTGTGGTTCCAAAGGCGATGAAATTAAGTAGGCTTTCACATTCATTTCAACATTTAACTTGTACCTTAGCCCAAGTATATGTATCTGCATATATCATATACCGATGTTTTTTATGCTGTAGATGACATATGCATATGCCAAAATTTGTAACAGAACTGTGAAGCATGCTGACTATATATGATAGCAGCATCTATAAGTTACTAGATGCATATATTACTAGCAACGTGCTGATGTGCTCAGCAGTTTCTGTTTCATAGGATGGTGGTAGCTGTGGCTTAAATGGAAGAAACCCAGCATTAATCTTCACCTTTGGTATCTTCTTTTGAGCTTAAAATTGAGTAACTACACCACTCCTGCTCACTGCAAACTGCAGCAGATCTGAGACCTCTATCAACAGACGGTTTTCCTCTGCAGGTCTCTGGTACTTGTACAGACCTCCTCCTCTGTCCCTGCCATGTACCTCCCTGACACTACATCCCCTACTTTCATTACTTTGGGGCCAGATGCCTACAGAAATGACAATTCACAAAGGTATTATTTAACAAGAGAAACAACAAGTGTGTGTTTGTGCAGCCAACAGATGGATCTTATTTACACTGGTGTAAATCAGTGATATGCCATTAGGTGAGCTGAGAAAGTGGGAATACAGGAAGCAACAGGAGAATCCAGTTCACTGTATCTGTGGCTGTGTTTGCTTAAAAGCCAATGGCTGGTGACTGTAAATTTAGGGACTCTGCATTTTCTGAGACAATCTAATTATGGCCGAGCTTGAATAAGGAGCACGAAAAAACAAATCAAAACAAAAAAAACAAACACTCCCTCTCAATCTCCCCCTCAACTTCCTCCCCACCCCCAAATAGGGGAAGGAAAAAGAGAATGAAAAAGAATAAGAATTGCTGCCTATCCTGACATGTAAAGCTTCACCGTCTTCCTGAAACGGAGTCTGATACGTGATGTTAAGCATCTTCTGAATTAAATGTTGAGACTGATTCTAAGTGATAGGAGCCCATCTCTTCTTTCCAGAAGGGCAAAACCAGCTTTCAAAGCAGACATAGTGATTCCTTGCAAAAATTGCAAAACTATGTCTGTCTTGTTACACACAATATCCAGTAAGAAGGAATCAACCAGGACCCCCCTGGTGCCTCAGGGAAAATTACTGCAACATAAATGAAAAAGGGCACTACTGCCGCAGGGTTCTTACAACGGCCCACAAGAGCGACCACAGTAGCAATGATGGGATGGTGTAGCTCAGACAAATCTTTTGCACATTTTCAGTTCACGATTTTTATATGTTGTCAACTTACTTATAATAAGTATAATATTATGTTTTTTCCTGCCTAAAAATTTCAAACTGAAAAATAAAAGACGTACAGGGCTATATTTACCAGATTTCTTGCATCAAAATCAAAGCATTTGGCCTAACTTATTCGAAATCATCGACTTATAAGAAAGCATCTGTTTACCAGCTGGCTCAGTAGCTGCCCAAGCTAATCAGAATGACCTCAGCTGGAACACGCTGACCTCCATCAAGTTGAAGAGTCAATCCATCCTATACATACAGATTCTGCAGTGGTTTTGAACTACAGCCTAAAAACCCATCTTCTGCCTTCTGCACCATATTATCTCCATATATTATACAGGAATGTTGCTACCTTTGTTTGTTTTTAAACCTACCTTTTTAGACACAATAAAATTGGCCAATTTTCTTGTTGGGAAAGTCATGTTTCTATAACATGTTCCTCTATGGAGGGTAAAACAATTGCATCTAACCTTATCCTTCACTTACTATTGCCATAGTATATAGATATTTTAATTATAGTAGTAAACATGATACTAGTAGCAAGGGAGAGAGAAGCGTTCACAGCATCTGTCTTGGGATTTACAACAGTTGTGTTTTGTTCTGCTAACTGCTCTTTGAGTAGCAGGGAGGTTTGCATTCCAGGTGTGGGTTATTTCCTCCTTGACAGAGAAATGAATGGAAACGAGAACAGGACAATGTCCACCTTTGTGCTCATGTATAAATCCTTACTTTCTTGTACAGCAATAATAAATGGGGAAGTAGTGACTGGTAAATTTAGAGCTTTAAGCATGTCTAAGGCTCTAACTTCAGCTCCTATTCAGGCACCTTCTCCATGGTGGCTGCTTCCAGACACTAATCCAATTACTCACAGTTGTGAAAACTTTCAGTCCTAAAGATGTGCTAGCACAGGGCCTTTTATTGTGAAAACTGCCCAAACATTTTATCAGGTTCTGGGGGTGATTCAGTTATGAGTAACCTCATAACTCTCTCTCTCGCCCCACTGCACATGTGATTGGATGTTTTGCAACGGTAAATGACCTCAAAAGTCACAGTTTCCCTTCATACACGTGAAGCATACATGATGTTAAAAAGTTGCAGATTTGCCATCCGGTTCAGTTAGACACTTGTCTCAGTAGAAAAAATTGCAAAAGTGATTGCAAAAAAAAGCTTCAAATCAGAATTACAGTATTTCCAAACCATTTTACACAGGCAACTCTTATTATACAAGGTCTAAAAGAGAGAAGGGGCCCACAGCATGCTCGTATCAGCAACCACCAAGATATGGTAATTGCCGCAGTATGTTTCATTATCGTATGCAGAACACTTGTGTTTGGTTTGGGAGGGGGTATTTTTATTTTGGGTTTTGTTGGTTTTGTTTTTTACATGGAAGAGTTAGAAGGAGGGAAGGAGGGAACTAAAGGAGAAAAGGAGAAAGAGCATGGAAGGAAGAAAAGGGAAGGAAGAGAGGAAGGGGAAGGGAGGGAAGGAGAGAGTCAAGCATGGAAAGAAGGATGGAGAGGAGAGAAGGAATGGCAAGGCAAATCTGGTTTCAAGGAATATGACTTGTTGCAAACAATGCCTACTTTTATTAACTGGAAACACACTACAACAGTTAAAAGGATCCTGCAATAGGAGATTCAAATAAGATAAGTAACTCAAAATGTAGAAAATAAAAACCAGAAGAAAGTTCAGTATTAAAACCTTTGTTGGCTTTAGCTGGACACGAATTGATCTCTCTTACATTTGTTCTTTCAGCTAATCCTGTCTCCCCAAAGATTCAGTAGGCTTTGCTGGATAGAGGTTCAGCCACTCAATGACTTAATACTGAATCCTGCAGTATGTTGTAATGGTTAGAAAATCTCCACTAGTGGAAAATGCCTCTAAACAAGGGCAACTCCTTTTTATTTATTGATTGAATCTAATCATACAGTTTCCTGCCTTGCACATCTGGTCCTAGATAGTCAGATCTGGAAGTGATAGCATTTTACATTGTTAACCCCACCCTGTAAGTGTTAGTAAGGACTTGATCCAAATCCCAGTTGGAGTCTTTCCTACTGACTACAGTGGAACTGGATCAAGCCCCCGCTGAATTGCTGCCTCCAGTGAACTGGTAATTAGGAAGAAAAGACTTGAGATAAAAATCTGTGTTTTCTTGTGCTAGTAAGAAATCAACATTCTTTAATTGCAGCACTTCTATGTCACGGAAATCTTCACTCACCCCTTGGTGCTCATTAACTTAGTGTACTGAGGTTCTCAGTTGCTGTTAAATATGACTAATTTAGGATATAAACAACAGACTTGATGCTTTTATTATGTGTCATTCCATATTTAACTTTTTTGTTTCATACACAGATTTATCTTATCAATGTATTCTCCTTTAAAATACTCCCAAGCATCATCACAGTGAAATAAAGGGAGTTTTTTGAAGGGAAAAAATAAGAATCATGTTTCTTGATGTTACCAGTTGTATGACATGACTGGAAAAATGCATTAATAATTTAGGACATATTTAGATTGAAACCCTAAGTCAGTTATCTTCACTCCAAAAAAGAGTGAGATCTGAAGGGAGTGTTACATTTTCCATTTTTTACTTTTTCATAACACCACTTTTTACAGGTAAAAAGTAATCTGCTTTTAAGAACAAGCAGAGTAGTGTGAGCAGCATCCCACTGTGGATAGGTACCCAGGTTTGTTTGGCTTTCTGGATAGTTTCTTTTCCTAGGACCAGCATTCGGGGCTGAGGAAAGGAACAGGGCAAGAAAGTGCTGCATCTCTCTGGAATTTTGCCCATGAAAAACAGATACAGGCAACGTCCCTGAATGAATATAAACAAAGGTGTGAGACAACAAGCATGATATTAGCACTATTCCCCAGTCATCAGAATAGGGAAAAAAAAGAAGAAAACATAACTCCAATTTTCTTGTGCAATAGTTTGACCCTGTTTTAAAGAAAAATTCTATGTGTCTATATTAAAAAGTCCGCATATGTCCCATTTGTAAACCATTCAGCATGGCAGTATCTGGGACTCTGGAACAAAAATTATTTTCATGTTTACCTGGGCTATGGTTCAACAAGACACGGAATTTGGCTTTGGGTCTCTTTCTATCAGATATAAACTCTGTGGCCACATGCCACAAAGCATTGATCCAGTATAAACCTATTCTGCTGGTTCAGATTTGTTCAAAACAGTTTGAAGGATTAACCAGGGGCCTGTGTGCTGAACCAGAGAACATCTGTCCTCACACAGCCAGTAAAAATCTACCATAAAAGCACAAAATACCAGCTAATGCAGTTCTAGTTAGTTTGGTTCACGTGTTCTGGATCACATATGTGTGTGAGTGCACTAGAATTGTCCCACAGTGCAATCAGGGATTACGGCACTGTAATAGTGGCCAGACTGCGCACTATCACAGCAGTTATCTCTGAACAGCTTTGCTTCTGCACCACCACCACCAAGTTATTTTCTTTATTCCCTCCCCAAGAAACACTCCATGCAGACAAAGTGTATCAGAAGTGGGTCAGGCAGTTCACAATGGAATTTGACCAAGCGCTCCCCAAAGAGATATAGTGAGGCAAATGACAGCCCTAATATTTCTGAGATTTGTGACTTCATAGATTTGCTTATTTTCAACTTTAAGAGCATCTGTCACTTGATCCTGGTAACTGAACTGTAAATATTTGAAATACTTCATATACTTCTTTATACTGGCCCATATTAAAAAAATTTAGTCACATTATTTACCAGATAGTCACCCTCTTGTTATTTCTGGCTTGAATCAAGAAGTATAATTTCCTCAGCAAAGATCAGAACTATGGAATATTTTCCAAAACTCACTTAAAACACTGAACATTTGCTGATGTCAGTGAGCCTACAGTCTTTATCATCTAGTGAACAGAGCAGAGCACCCAACGCCCTCCACATACAGATCTCAAATAGAAGCACTGTTAGCAAATACGACCTCAACCAACTGTGCCTGTGAGGGCAGAGTACAGGGAGAAATTAGTTTAGTTGCATGTTATTTGTTTGTTTCTATGAACTTCTTTTCTTATTTCAAAAACTTTTCAGCTTGAAAATGCCTTGGAAACTCAGAAAGAACATTCAGCTCTTTTTGTAACCATACTCCAGACTTCGCAGAAACTACTGACTCACATTTATACCAGTAAAATTTTTTTAAATATTTCACCAGGGGCTAAGCAGGGAAAATATGTTGTAGTTCTGGTGATTCAACCTAAGATTTCATAGCTACACATCATTAACACCATAAAATGATCTGTTTCATTTATTTCTTCATTTATATTTCTCTTATGTCTCCTTTGTTAGATCTCCAGAGAGTTTTCTTACAATTCCCTTGTATTCTTAAAGCTGGAAAAAGATGATTTTGTAATTATTACATATTCACCTGAATGAAAGTTTTAGTACTTTGAAAGGTGAAAAAGCTTAAGTGAGCTTTTCTTCCTCATGCTTATCTTAGTCTATTCCCTGAAAGTTTTTTTCTCAGATATTTAAAATACAAATAATAGTTCCTGTGCTAAATACAAGACAGCTGCTGTGGAGTAAAACTAAGCAATTCTGAAGCAACATAGAAATGTTGTAAGTAATGCATAAAATAGGTTGGAAATTATATGGTTTTAACATGTCAAAAATACATTTCAGTACTCAGGTCTTGATATATTACTGGATTTACTTTATTCTTACAACTCACATTGATTTACAAGATAACATGGTGTTTTACAGAGGAAGTAATCCAGAAATTATTATGGCAGCTGTCAAACAAGGAGTGATATACATGTGACACTGTTTCTACAATAACAAGAGCCATCATTTATTAATTCAGGAAAAGAATTGCTCTCACGTGGTACTAGTATTTTGGGACAAGTTGATGTGATTTGGGGATGCACAGTGTGGTGCTCTATGCATTCTGTCCTGCTGACTTGATTTGCTTGTATGTCACTGGAGCACACTACATGCGTGCACAGCAGAAATTACAAGTTATATTAGCAGGTAAACTGGGGTTCTTCACATGTTTTATCCAGAAAAAAACCCCAACATTTTTGGTATACAGAGCCCTCATGTGAAAAAGAATGCCTTAGGTTCTTATTCTCTTTCAAGAGAAAAAAAGCCAGTTTTCCACATGGTTTTTCCTGTGTAGGTCATGCAGATTCCTATTTCCTCGTCTGCTTTCATGTTCTCTTACAATTTTTCCTTTAACATTTCCTTTGTGTTCTTCTCCAAGGAAATTCTTGGAAACAAGTGCTTCCAAGCAATTCCTTTAGGTTCAGAGCTCTACTGATCATGCAGAAGTCTGTTGAATATCTGATGTGCAAAGAAGATCTACATAAAACCAATCTCTTTGCAAAGCAAATTTTTTTGCTATTGTGATGTTAGCTACTATTGTCTCTTCTCTGAATAGTTCTCCATGTGGGCATTGCTTTTAAGGCAAGAAGCACCTCACTGTGTGGAAGTTGCACTACGCAAATAGGAGTTGCAGCATAGTCATATAAAAAAAACCATCCAGTGTGGTCAAATCTGGTCGTAATTTCCAAAAGCCTGAACTGTAGCTGCTTTACAGTTTGGAAACCAGGCACTTTCTTTGTAGACTATTGGAGCTCTTGTGTACTTAGTTGGAACATGTCTGTCTGCCTTGCTCATTATAGTTAAATAGACATCCACTTAATAATCTCTGATTATTGTTTCATGATGGCATGGCTTTGGAGACAAAATCAATGTAAACCTCTCTTTTTCACACCTTTAGATGCTTCTTTCTATTTTCATATCATATTCTTGCAGTTAATCCAACCAGTGCAATCATTTGTATGTACATGCTGCAATTTAGATTAAATAATCTAGGTTAAAAATAATTTCAGACTGAATAAAGAACTGCTTTAAACTTTTTTTGCTACTGAAGCCATATTATTATGAAAATATGTCTTCTGTGAGCAAGAGTTTGACATTTATGGTTTCCACAGGGGCTACATGAAGACCAGCATGTTTCTGAATGACTTTTTTTGGTTAGAGAAATACATTAATAACTCACTTTTTTCAAGAGTCTTAATTTTAATTTAATCAGAATCTTGGAAATTAAAAACAACCTTGTGGAGTGATAATTTGATTCACACTGATATCAGTGACCACATCAGAGTCAGTAGAATCATAAAGAATAAGCATGTATCCACAGAATCACAGAATTATAGAATCATAGTACCACAGGATGGTTTGGGTTGGAAGGGACCTTAAAGATCACCTAGTTTCACCCCCACCCTGCCACGGGCAGCGACATCTTCCACCAGACCAGGTTGTTCCAAGCCCTGTCCAGCCTGGCTTTGAACACTTCCAGGAATGGGGCAGCCACAGCTTCTCTGGGCAACCTGTGCCAGAACCTCAGCACCCTCACAGGGAAGAATTTCTTCCGAATATCTAATCTAAATCTACCTACTTTCAGTTTAAAGCCAATTCCCCCTTATTCTATCCCTCCATGCCCTTATAAAATTCCCTCTCCAGCTCTCTTGTAGGGCTCCTTTAAGTACTGGAAGGCTGCTATAAGGTCTTCCTGGAGCCTTCTCTTCTCCAGGCTGAACAACCCCAGCTCACTCAGACTGTCTTCATAAGAGTCCTCTGATCATCTTCATGACCCTCCTCTGGACTTGCCCCAACAGTCCACATAGTCCACATCCTTCTTATTTTGGGAGCTCCAGAACTAAACGCATCATCCACTTTTTCTCAAAGGGTCGCTCATTATCTACAAGCCGTACATAAATAATGATCAGAAAAAGACCCATCAGCGAATAGATCGCAAAACAAATACTCAGGGTAGGCTATCTTTAAATATATGCCAGACTGAACATGCCCTTTAGGGTACAGACAGTGCTGAAGCTTAAATCATTGCACATGGTACTGTGAGGCTGGTAACCAGCGTCTTGTTGAGTATGGCTGAGACTGCACAGGCAAAGAAGGAAGACCATAGACCTGTTACCTAGAACCTAGGACATTAGAAGTATTATCAGGGATGGTATGCTGTTATTCTCTCTGCTGAAAGTACAAAGGAGGAAAAATCAGTGCTAGAAATCTTTCTGCAGCTCTATGCTGGCTGACAAATGGAGAGCAATGGGTCCTGATCACTGTGTTCCGCGGGTCTACAATCTGCTGCTTAGATTCTGCCATATGACTGATTTTGTACATGTCACATGCAGCACCTGCTGCTCTGTGTAGCAATTTGGAGAAAGCCAGGCAAACTGAATACACATATTTTCCTCATTACTTCATATTAACTAAAAGGCTGTGACATACAAAACTTCATGTTGTTACAAGTGCTGCTTCTGAGAAATGACCTCTCCCTCTCTCAAGAGGCAATAAAAGTTTGAGCTGGAAACCTGGGATCCAAGTATCTCCTAATCTGGGTTTTGGTTTTTTTTCAGAGGCCTATGCAGAAAATTATGTCTGTAATGTATCAGAATTGCTACATTAATGCATGGAGATTTTTTTTCATATCAGTAACTCTATGTTGCTCAACACTTAGGGAAGGATATAGAAATAGTGGCTGGTAAAACTCATCATAACAGCAAACATTGTGACAATCCCTAAGCACTTTGCAGATAATAATTAGGTTCCATTTTTATTTTCTTATACTGACAAAACCTGATAGTAACAGGAAATAGATAAATAAAACATGCCTTTGTTATATAGGCAAGAAAGAACATTACAGTTTTATCATCTGGTCTTTCAAAGACAAGACTAATACTGTTTACTACCAGAAACATGTGCCTCATCAGCATCTTTCCAGTCAGATTAGAAAAGCTGTGATTCCCGAATTGTAAGGGCACAAAAAAGTTCTAGGGCAAAATACCAGATGCAGTAGTAAAGCCAAAGTAAAAACTATCCTCTTGGATTCACAAATCCTATGCAGACTTTTGTTTTCCTTCCTTTTTCTTACACACACATAAAACCTAGTTTTCAGCAGCAGAGGTTAAATATATTATCAGAAGGCTAAACTGCTACAGTCTCATGGATAAAAAGAGAAAAGATTTTATTCCACTTCTCAAAGATTTTATTCCACTTCTTTCCCTTGCTGGCCCAAGGGTAAGGCTACTCCTGCTTACATCTGCAGCTGTGTACATACAGTTTTATATACATGCTCTCAAGTCTTGAAGTTATGGAGTTTCAAGTGAGTGTATGGGTATGATGGGAGAGAAAGATGATTATCCATCAAGTCACTACAAGTTCAATGTGGTAACTAGATGTAAAAGCATGCAATAAATCTACAGAGTCATGAATCAGAAAAAAAACATGGACTTGCCTTTTTGACAGAGTAAATGTATTAAGTAACTAATTTATAGCTATGAGAAATGATGAAAGCCCTGTTGTTTTTAAATGAGACTCAACACAGTAAGTAACTTTCTAAACCGAAACCACATTACCAAGAAAATGGGTTGGATAATCCAGCTAGCCTTTTATGACTATGGGAGAGCAACCCTATAATATGGGGCCAAAGGTTCATTTAACAAACAGTGGACACCTATAAAGGTATAAGAAAAAGGGTATTTATGTAATAGTGCTCTAATGCATCACCATAGACTGTACCTTCATGTTTAATAATAAAAATATCATTGTATATCTAACCATTTCGAACTTGGATGTCATTTGGAGTTCTCTGCACCTTGCCTGTTAACATTAAATGATGTAATATATGGACAAGTAGCTTTTATGGATTGCACCTCCATTATCTTTCATAAATTATGCCACTGGCCCAGCTAGGGGTTGAATCATGACAAGTTTTGCTAAAATGTCCTTCTGTCAGTCAGCCTGGAGCATGCAGTAGTCCATCCCCTCCCCTCCTCTGGGGACAGGAGCCTGAGTTCTTCATCTGCCAGAGTCCCAGTAAATCTGTATCTACTGGATATTTGCAGGCAGGCCACTGACTCTGCCTAGGCAACCTGAATGCAGCATTATTGAAATGAGGCATCACCCCTTCGGTCTGCACTAATAACATTACTTCTTCTTGCAGCAGAATTAGTAAGAAGTCTGGATTAACAGCATGGTACATCACATAAATTGCAAGACTTTGAGATTACAACCAAATGTGTAACAAAATACAACAAGAGGGTACAACAGATGTTCTGGCATCACTAAGTAGTGCCTCAGGATAACAGATTGGTGCCCAGAATATCCTGCCTGGCTATCAGCTTCTTCTCCCTCTTATTAAACTCTGCACAGCATTTTTAATTGTACTCCGCTACACCTTTGCATGCACAATGATCACCATCATAAAGTCAGCATTTCTCAGCAATGCCACCCAAGAGTATCTGATATATCATCTTCCTGTGTCTGAGAAGGATATAATTGCTGAATCTCTACACTAAGTTTTTTTTTTATGGCAGCTACTATAATTTGAGTTCTATCTTTGATGCAGTTTAAAAGCCTAGTAGAGACAGATATTTTATGTGTTTAACATATTTTTTAATTTACCAAGTTAATATTAAATCTAATTTATAGAAGACATAAATGAAGGGTTGCATCCAAGAGACTAATAAAATCCCTTAATTTGTTTTCTAAATGACAGAGTTTCCTCCAAAATACTGTTCAATGGAAACAGATGACCCTAGATAAAGATGTGTTTCTGTGCACACAGATACCCAGCAACTTCTCTGAAGTGCTCCTCAACACTAATCTGGCCATAATTCAGGTTCTTTGTGCCTTCCACAGAAATACTTGTCTTATGAAGGATTCACCATACAGTTTTATGCCTGGGCACTTTCACACTTAGAGACAGTTCATATAACACAAAAAGTAAATATTTTGGAGCAAATAATCATGTCGAAAACTACACTTATTGTGAAATATTCTGTGAAAAGGTTGGAAACTCATGTGTCACATCCAAGCACAATTTCAGAAGTTTCTGCATTTCAATGAGAGATTTGGACTTCAAAATATTTAGGGAAGCAATGTCTGATTGGAAAATATTTTCTTTCTAGACCCTCCTGTCCTCCTCTGGACACATAAACATACAGTGCACATAAACATGAAAATAACCTCTTTTTGAAAAAGTTTTTAATATATAGGCTGTGGTTTTAGTTTGACAGAATAGGTAACTTTAAAGATATAGAAGATGAAACCTGCAAGGCATCATTTGTTCCCTTCTGTGTAGTAAGCAAGACTTAGCTCATAATGTGGTGTCAACATGAGGAGAAGGAAAAAACTCAAGATAGTTATATGAAATCTACATAGAAAGCCCTATATTGCTTGGAAAGGCCTCACAAATTGGTGCAGATGCCTCAGGATGAAATGATTAATTACAGAATCACATGCAAAAATAGATTATAGGCAAATATCCTGGTGTTTTACCCAAAAAGGCCTGCTCTCTAGGGGAATAATTTTCTCTGTTCATTGTCACTTTATATTACCCATCCATCATTTGGTCATGAATTTCAGCTGTTTACTTGTTGCCAAGTCTATTTTCAAATTTCCATATTCCTCCTGTGTCATTGCATCTTCCTTTTCTCCTGTAATGTGCTGGGTCTCCATGCTGGGTTAAATATAAAGTATGTTTGGGTCTTGAGAGGATGTTTTGGTTTCCTGAGTTTATTTTAACCCATATTTTTTGCCTTTTGTGCTTTCACAGCTGCTTCATTAGCTAGAATCATAGAATCAGAATCATAGAATGGTTAGGGTTGGAAAGGACCTTAAGATCATCTAGTTCCAACCCCCCTGCCATGAGCAGGGACACCACACACTAAACTATGTCGCCCAAGGCTCTGTCCAACCCGGCCTTGAACACCGCCAGGGATGGAGCATTCACAACTTCCTTGGGCAATCTATTCCAGTGCCTCACCACCCTCACTGTAAAGAACTTCTTCCTTATACCTAATCTAAACTTCCCCTGTTTAAGTCTGAACCCATTACCCCTTGTCTTACCACTACAGTCCCTAACAAAGAGTCCCTCCCCAACATCGTTATAGGCCCCCTTCACATACCAGAAGGCTGCTATGAGGTCTCCACGCAGCCTTCTCTTCTCCAGGCTGAACAGCCCCAACTTTCTCAGCCTGTCTTCGTACGGGAGATGCTCCAGTCCTCTTATCATCCTCGTGGCCCTCCTCTGGACTTGCTCCAGCAGCTCCATGTGCTTTTTATGCTGAGGACACCAGGACTGGACACAATACTCCAAGTGGGGTCTCACGAGAGCAGAGTAGAGGGGCAGGATCACCTCCTTTGACCTGCTGGTCATGCTTCTTTTGATGCAGCGCAGGAAACGGTTGGTTTCTGGGCTCAAGCACACACTGAAGCCGGTTCACGTTAAGCTTCTCATCAACCACCACCCCCAAGTCCTTCTCCGCAGGGCTGCTTTGAATCTCTTATCTGCCCAGCCTGTAGCTGTGCCTGGGGTTGTGCCGACCCAGGTGTAGTTCACTCAAGAAAAGCTGGTACTGAACAAGTGTGTGGAGAAATAACCTTGCAGAAGCATTTGTGCAGTCTTTGTGGCTCCTTGAGTGAGATGGTGCGAATGTTACATTCTTGGGGTACTAATTCATTCCTGTTTATTTGCTTACAGTAGGATACAAATGTTTCGTTTTTTCCGTTAAAAGACAGTATTTTCTGTTTTACAGTTTCTGAGAACCTCTGGCAAAATTTCTGTTCCAGCTTACTGCCACATGAATCTGGAATTTTTCCACTGAGTTAAAACAAAATGTAACTTCCTGCTCTGCTCCCCTCAGGAGGCTCCTTTGCAAAATCCTGTGCAATATTATGATGGCTGGGGCATCATATCATGGAGAGTAATTTGTGTTGTGTTACCTGCAGTGGAAATGAAATGTAAAGTAACTTTTTCAAGGGCACATCCAGAACTGAGCTTACATCTTCCGTGTCCAGCTATATCCATCTCACAGAATACTTTCAGGGTTTGTTCTTCTGAAATTGGGGAACACATATCACACTTTCAGAGTGCTGCCTTGACTCTTGCTGTGTTCTTCTTTCTGTTCTCCTGTGGTTTGGTTTTCCATTGAGGTTTTCCATAGCTCAGATAAGTGCCAAGGTACCTAAATTCTGCAGTCTTACTCCAGCTAGGGCCACAATACACACCTTTATAGGTTCAGACATCGTTCTCAGTAATCTTTACTGACAAAAGGTGCACAGGTAAGTAAAACATAGGTAAACAAAAGACTGATGGGGGGAAAAAAAGGTTTGATTAGCTTTATTTGTTTGTTTGCTCTCTAGTAACTCCAGCTCCTTAGTAATCCTTATTAAGTGGAGAGATCAATCTTTTTAAAACAGAATTATTCCTCAATAACTAATGCTCTCTCAAAGTGGCATTATCAAAAAGAACTGAGACACATGGCACAGTAAGTTATTAAGGCTGAGTAAGAAAGCTATGGTTGTTCCAGAAAATTAACTGTTTGAAGATAGACAAAAAAGTAAAATCAATTGGTGCTTTATCACTTCTATGCCTATACCCAAGTCACTGTCAGCATGACTAGCTTCAGCCACTAGAAAAGGCACCTTCCCTGCTCTGCTCATTTAGGATCTTTATTCTGGTTATTCTCATCAATAAAACCCATGAAAATAAAGATGATTCTGCCTTAATTTAGAATAATTATTTTAGCCTGAAAGCACAGCTCAGTGGTATAATCATTTGTATTACTGACTCACCAGCATTATCCCTGATTTGGTTTTAGGCCTGGACCAGTTAGAAAGACTACTTACATTGCAAAGGCAAGTTTTGGAGATTAATTCATACCAATGACCATGCCCAAAAGGCAGTTTTGATGAAACCAGTATGGATTTGGTAAGAAGATTTAAGCACATAAATGCAGCGTGTGTCATGACAATTGGTCTCAGGGCAAAACCAGTAATTCAGCCAGTAGAGGAATTGCCAAAACAAACTAGAACTCACCAGAAAACAACCAAGACTGTTCCATTTCTTGTCACAGAATTTGGACATTTTTTCCTGAGACATTGATTACAAAAAGAATATGCCATATCTTAAGGAAAGTTGTCCCTCAGACTCTGTTGGTGTCCTCCAAAAATTCTGAAAATAAAAACCAAGTTCAAAACTCTTCTGGATGCAGAGTCAAGCAGCAAACAAGGAGTGGGCTTCAACCTTCACTGAGGGGACAGTGCCTCTCAGAGAAGAAAATTTGTCTGTGTGAATGCATGGGTACCTGTGTTCAGGTAGTTGGTGGGAGATGGGCAACTTCTTTGATTTCTGGTTAAAAAAAATACAACATCATGGTCCTATGTGTTATTTGCTGGCAGAAAGATATGTCGTTTTGCTTGATCATTGTTCTGCTATGTCATTTCTTCTAATGTCTTAGTTCTTCCATATTAGTATGTATTTTTAATAATATATAGCAAGAATTTGATAGTAACATTTGAATGTTACTCCTTTAATAATATTATTGATACCTGTTTTAGTAAAACAGACTTCTCTAAGGTCTTTTTGTACCCAGAAAGAAAAAATTCTTTTGGTTTTAGTTGGCTAATTAGAATTTTTACTGGCTTTGCTCCCTGCAGTGCTCCATATAAACTCTGCTTCCAGATATAAATTCTTATCATTCTTTTTTTATCTTGGATGAAAAAATAAAAAAATCAGATAGAACAAAGAACCCATGATACAAACATGTAAAGAAGAATCTCACAGATTTGGAAACATGGGAAGGTTTGATTGCTTCCCCAGGCAAAGACCAGTCATCTTCACTTCTTAAAATTTGGCTAATTGTCTTCTGGAGGTAAAGTCAATAAGAAATGAAAGTAAATGCCTCCATTATCTAATTTCGCTGTATTTATATATAACAGAAAAGAAAAGATACATACCAAATATCTCAAAAGGGTGGGTCTCTGAAATGGAATGCAGCTTCTTTATCCATTCAGGGGAAAAATGAAACCAGAACTTCTCCTTATTTGCTAAGACAAACTTACACAATATTATCACTTTTTTTTCCCCCTCTCTTCTGCAGCAGTTGGGTGTACTTTTTAATTTAATTTTTTAAGTCACATAGCAGCTTATTTCTGAGCCCACTTCCTGCTGGCTTTTTACAAGATATACATTTGGCGATTGTGTTGTGGCATTTTGTTGTTATTAGCATTTGGAGGAAAAGAAACAAAATTCAAGTACTTCCCTCAATGAAACTTCAGCAATGATGATGTTTTCACTGACAGCAGTAACAGAGAATTTTAATTGTAAGATAGAATTATAGAATAGAATCATAGAATGGTTTGGGT
>NW_009945432.1:0-23238 GCF_000696875.1 Nestor notabilis
ATCCATGATAAACGTGAGCTTCCAAGGGTCGGGTGGCAGACGGAGGGAAAACGGGATCAGCTCCTCGTTATGTAAATAACCTCAATAAGACCTTCATAAAGGAGCTATTATTCTGTGCAGCTCGAAGAAAAGCCCCCCCGACACAGAGAAAGCACACAGCAAAGGTAGCTCCAGAACCAAAGACAGGACTCAGCCATCCTCTTCTCCACATGTTAAACTTTAAGGGCAGTCTTGAGTAACTTCCCACAGTCTTCCTCCCAGCTCCGGCAGCACGGATGAGCCAGCCCCTGCCCTTGCCGGCAGCCATCACATGCTCCCTGACATCCCAGGGCTCTGCCAGCAAACCCTCCTGGGCTACAGAGAGGCCGTGAGCCAAGTTTTCCTGTGGGTAGTGCATTTCTCACAGGGAACTGCCTTTGGACACCATAGTCCAGCCATTGTTTAGCACACAAAACCCCCCAGAAACACAAAACCACACACTGGCTACAAGGGCTAATGAAGGAAGAGTCAGAAAGTTTAAATGCCACGTGCTAGAGTGGAAATACAAGGAAATACTTCCCTCCTTCACTACACATTCCTAAGAGAAATCTTTCTAATAGTGACACACGGACAGCGAATTACAGAGGTAGCATGTAAAGATTTGGAAGTGATCTGTGGCAATTCCCTGTTATGCCTCAAAGCAATGGCCTCACAGGGAGGGGGAAGATGAGACAAGAAAACAGGCAGGACTAAGCTCAAACCTGAGACAGCCTTGATTGTGTTTTCCATAGAAATAACAAGACCTTTAGGAAGAGTCTCATTTACCCTTCCTCATGCTTGTGACAGAATTGTGATTTCTACACTGACACCAGATGAGGCAAACTGCTCCTAAAATACAGCTAAAAGCTAGAGACATCAATCCCTGCTTCAACCCAGCCACATAAAACACTGGCACGAGGTTAAAAGAAAACAGTTTCTCATTGTCTGAAGGATTCTTCCCTTTTAAGGGACACAAAAAACTCCTCTCCCCTACCCCGAATTCTCTTAGAACACTTGATTAGGTATTTTTCCCCCCTCCCATTGATCTCTTGCCTCTGCCATGAGCATTCCCAGCTGGCAGCAGCCTGAGATTTCATCAGGACAAATTCCAGCTCCTGCCTGCTCATGACTCAGCAGAACTGGAGATTTCAGGTGTGGCTTCTGGACTCGAGTCCCAGGATATCTGGTCAGTCCTCGGGTAACCGGGGCAAGTTTTCAGCCACTTCTCATAGGAAACCCTTTTCCCACCAACACCGTACAATCAGCACTGCATAGGAACAGTCTGGTAACTCCCACTTTTGGGAAAAAGCTTACGGGAGAAGCATCAAACACCAAACAGAAAGGTTAGACAAGGCAAATTCCAGTTCAGTTGCATTTTGTTGACCCAGCAGTACTCACCCAACCATCACCCCTGCTCAGACTTTGCTGTTTGTTGCTGCTGTTTTATGTGTACTTTCAACTCTGACAATGCAACATTCAAAATGAGCTGCTGAGATCTGTCTCAAGTGCTGTCCAAGACCACATCACCTTCGGGCTAGATCACAGTCTGGTCTTCATGAAACTTGGCCTGGGAACACCCAGAATACAAGCCTGCACAGAACAGGGGGTGAGATCAAAACATTCACCCATCAAACTGGCTCATTTCCTGTATATACAACCCCCAAGCTCCTTCCTACCTCTCCCTCCAAAAAATATAGAGCTGTACGGAGGAAAAAAAGAGCCACACCAAGGTCACTCCAGTGCCACTTGGAAGATATTTTCCCTAACATTCAAAGTCTTAATATAAATTTGCTGAACTTCAGACCACAGCACAAACCTTATGATATATTTCTTCTTGAAATAAAATGGAAATAGGCATTTTGAGTTCAAACTTAAACAGGGGAGATTTAGGTTGGAGATAAGGAAGAAGCTCTTCCCTGTGAGGGTGCTGAGGCGCTGGCACAGGGTGCCCAGAGAAGCTGTGGCTGCCCCATCCCTGGCAGTGTTCAAGGCCAGGTTGGACACAGGGGCTTGGAGCAACCTGCTCTAGTGGAAGGTGTCCCTGCCCATGGCAGGGGGTTGGAGCTGGAGGAGCTTTAGAGTCCTTTCCAACCCAAACTATTCCATGATTCTATGATGGCCTAATAAGTAAATAATATTTAGCTGTGTTTGAAAATGTAGGTTTTAAAGATATTATTTTTCCCCTCTTTTGGCATCTACAAGCCTACCTCCTTAACTAGTCATATGGGTATAAAGACACCTGGTCTTCCCCAACATCATGCAAACAGCCCAGATGAGCATCCACCTGCACAACCACCTCAGTGTTGGGATCCCCAGTTCTCCCTTGGCACAGATCACACACCAAAGGACTCACCCCCCTGCAGCCCATAAGAGGCTGCCTTAGCCAGAATATGAATATATGCTCTTCAGTTATTGCAGGTAACATCCTGCATTGATGGAAAGAACTATAATAAATCTAAGTGGCCAAATGAAGGTTAGGCAACACCTGCTAGAGCAGTGAATTCAATCTTCCAAGCTCTGTTTAGGATGCAGCACCTGCAGCGCTGCACTGGCTCACTTCCACAACCACTGCCGACCATGGTACAAGTCAAGCAGATGCAGAAAATTTACTGCTAGAAACTTTGTTCATTCCTGGTGGTGGTAAAAGTCAGCATGAAAAGGAACAATCAAACATTTTCAGTCAAGCAGCTCACTAGAGCTTCAAGCTGTGGTTGGTTGTGTTTTCACTGGTGTCCTTGGTCTCCCAGGCCCCTCTGGTGTGCTACACTTGGTGAGAGACTCTACAAAACAGTTGTAAGCACCATGGAAAATGCACCCCCAGACAAAAATCCCTGGGCAGAGCCTCACAGGCTGTGTGTGTTCCCTGAATTCACATGCCCAGACTCCATCAGCATTTGATGGTGAACACAGCCTCAGGAGCGCTCCCCTTGCACCCTCCCAGTCACAAACTCAAGGGTAAAGCAGTCACCAAACAGGGCGTAAGGACAGACAACCCAGGATTACTAGTGTCCAAATGATAACCACCATCCTCTTCTCCATGCTCAGCAACAGGCCTACTCATCACCTGTATAGGATAAGCTCCACATATAACGAGTTGCACATCTTTAAGCTCCCTAGTTTACCAGTCACATCAGATCCAAAGCGTGGTTCTTGTTCATCTCACACTGCCACTGGCCAGAGCTGGTGGCAAACTGGAAGTAGCAGCTCTGCCATGCAGCCTTCCTTGGCACCCTCTCCATCAGCCTCAGCTGGGATGGAGCCAGCAAATTCTGACCCGTTCATAGTTATGCTGTCAAGTGCACCAGTAGCAAACTGCTGCAAGTGGAGCAGCATAAAAAGCATTACCAGGCTTACAGATCCTGTTTCTTCATCTTTCCCCCTGGGAATTTTGAAACAGACAAAATCTATGGGTTATCTAATGTAAACACGAAGAGCTTTCATACTACTACCATACTGAAAAAGTCCATCTCATCAGCCAGTGCCACCCAAATGCAAGTGCAGCCCACCCAAGTCCACTCAAGCACTGCCTTCCCCTCCCAGCACACCCATAAACCTCACGTCAAGGACAGATCTCACAGAATGACAAGCACCGTTAGTGCAAGCAGAACCAGATCAAGGGGGGTTGTGTTTAAGCAGATAGCTCAAAGAAAAAAAAGCATCACATTCACAGAATTTCAGATGTGTTATTCTACAAGGACACTTACACAGAGGCAGGGGCAGGGCAGAGCAGATAAATCCTTAAGTCACAGCTCCAAGTCACCCTGAAACATAGATTGCTAAAAGTACTTGAATTATACCTCAGTCTACGAATACAAATGCTAAGCTCTGGTCTGAAAGCAAGCTGGGTTCACAAAACAGCAAGGAAACAACTGTGCCAGCTTTAAAAAATGAGGATTTACTGTTATCATTAGTACCATCTATCATCTGCTAGGTGACTGACACAGCAAGACAGCAATCCATCCACTCCACAGGGTCTGAGAGAACTCAGTCCTAGCCCACAACAGAGAGGATCAAACTAACAGGCAACACAAGTTGTCAATGACATTACCAGCTACTTATGCATACCATGATAGCCAAATTATTGACAAATATAGTGCAATGGTTAAAGATTTCTCTTAGAGCTTTCTTAAGACTCTCTCCTGTTTCATACATAAGTACCTATATGCAAGAAGAAAAGCTATGTACACAGTTGGTTCCGAGTTCATCTTGCTCCCTGGGATCTGGAGGACCATGATAAAGCACCAAGAACCTCTTAGAACAATTAGAACAGTAAGAGTCAAAAAGCAACAAGCGAGCAAGACCTGGTCCTGCTCACCATGCTGCACAAGATCTGGAGTCAAGGATGCTGCTTTTAGGACATGGGTGATTTCAAACAGCTTTTGGTACCTGTGGGACTGCGCATTAGTTGGGTTGTTCCACAAAAGATATTAAATCATATTAACGATCCACATTATTCTTGAAGTACTTTATGGAAGCACTAGAAACTACCTCAACATATGTTTTAGCTAAAGTCGGTGTGATAAAGCTGTTCAGTGAAGGCCACGTTTAAAACTGAGGTACAAGCAAGTTAAACTGTTGGGAACTAAACCCCTTTTGACTCAATTTACTCAAACTCAGTTTAAGCTGTTTTAAGGCAATTTTCATCATGTCCATCCATGGGATTCCATCATTTTATCTGATGAAGAAAACATCAATTTTAGTTAAACTCCTCTGCAAACTACACCCTAAGGGAGTGCAGACAATGACAGCGAGCAACTGAAAGAAATTAAACGGTTGAGCAGGGAAATTACAAAATGCATAGTCAAGAATTCTCAGCAACTGACCCAAGACTGCAGAGACCCAGAAGAGCAAGAAGAATAACCTCAAAACTTTGCTGCTGCTTCAGCAGTCGAGAAGTTACGCAAAACCTCTTTGTTTTGCAGACAGAAGTAAAAAAATCCTGTGTTCTTCTTTTGGAATCATGAAGGATTTCAGGTATTATGATAAGAAATAGAAATTTAATAAGAGATAAAGGGTGGGCAGATAAGACACTGCCTCCAGAAATACCTTCTAGTGGACAATTCAACCACATTCTTTAAAGTCTAGTACACTTTGGAGATGGAGACTTCAGACAAGGGTTTGTTTGGACTTTCTTATAACATCTAATTTGCATCACAGAACCTTACTGGAAAGTTTAATTTGTATCGATTGGAAACTGGTTGAAGAGTCAAAGCCAGGGATAATTCCATAGAGAAACACATGCCAAATTAGAAAGGGGAAGTAAATTACAGCATAGCAGTGATCCGTGGCAGAGCAAATTGTTCTGAGGTATGTCTAAGGAGAGGTGACACACACCAGGAAACTTCGCCTGTACCCCATGACCATGGGAAGGGACTCAGTGTGTTTGTACCCAGCCTGAACAGGAAGGTGGCAGAGATGATGTTTTAAATGAGTAACAACGCAAATGTAAAGGGGAAAGGACCATCCCAACCAAGAACTCCGTATCGAGGTCCTCATAACTTTAAGGGCCATAAACAAGAGGAAATATTCAAGAAAACTTCATAAGACAATACTGTGAAAATCCAGCAACCTGTATGAAATACTAACACCTTAAAAATGTTAGTAATTAAAATAAAACTTAAAGAGTAACAGTGATGGGGGAGAAATTCAGGAAAACCCCATAGACTTGGAGTAATTGGCGGCCTCTTTCTAAGCTGAAAGCATTGGTTTACATTGCCTCTGTGTCTCACACCATCATGAATTGT
Source organism: Nestor notabilis (assembly GCF_000696875.1). Classification (NCBI taxonomy): domain Eukaryota; kingdom Metazoa; phylum Chordata; class Aves; order Psittaciformes; family Psittacidae; genus Nestor; species Nestor notabilis. Next base: position 5,763 of record NW_009945432.1, read on the forward strand.
TGGTGATGATGACAAATTCCTCAAATACTCAAGTACCTAAAATGATATTTTCAAAAATGAAAGGAAGCCCCTGAAAACACTTGTTTTTGAAAATACTGGTTTTTATTCTTTCCTGAAAGATACACAGCAATACAAGAGGAAAAAAGGAATTACACATAAGACCCCACAGACATGATGATACAAAACTTACTTAAAGTAAATGGAACAGGAAAGAGGAAAGCCATCCCTCTTTTTGTTCAGTTCTACAAACTTCTGATCTGGGACAGTCACAGGGAAGAACTACCCTGCAGCGAGGGGAACACATCCCAATTCCTGTGTCAGCTCCACACTGTGAGTTTGCTGCTCTCTCTTCCCACTGGGTGAAGAAGAACACTCAAACCTCTGTATGTCACCAAAAAAAAGGGCAAATGCAAACAAAAAGGTTCAGAACTGATATTTGGAGATGAAGGGCTGACAACTAACCTCCAGTGAATCCAACCCTGGCAGCTGATGTTACTGCTGCCACTGTCCCTTCTAAGCCTTTGCCAAACCAGGTGGCAGGAAGGAAATGTTGCCATGTCTCATCAAGTGCAGTTGATGCCAAGAGGACTGGACTAAAAGCAGAAGCAGGTAAAATACATATTCCCTTTTAGATACTGTTATAGGGGCAGACAACTAGGAACAGCAGTACTGGCAACACCACTGTTCAGTCCACCACACCGTGTCCATATAAATCCTGTTTCAGTATCAGTGTGGGGCTTGTCCACACCAAAAAATGGCCACAGTTTAAATAAGACTCAAGATGAATTTAAATAATACAAACACTGGTTTAATCCTATCAGACCAGAGTGTTTCCTTGTTCTAAGTTTTGCTGCTTGTGACTGTAATAGTACTCACGAGTGGTTGTACCTGTGTAACTACGAAACTTCCCTAAGCAGACAAGCTCCAAATTAAAGAGGCTGTCAGACAACCCCCCTCAAAACCATCTTTAGATCTTGAAATTGTGTTTTGAAGGTATTTCAGAGAAAAGCCTGTACCACATGCAAGGTCAGAGGGCAACAAAGTAATAAAGGGCAATAACTAGGATCAAATCCAAACCCAGAGAATTACAGTTCCCATGAGAATCCAGGCAGTCCGGAGTCACGGGAAGTCGCTGTATATAGCAGGGGAATCAGCAGAATTTACTGGCATGGAGCAGCAGTTGCAACCAGTGGAAGGCTAACCACAAACAAGCTGCCAGGAGTAGGATTGCAACGTCCAGTCCTAGCACTGGAAAAAAGCTTTCTCCATAATCCCACTAAATACTCTCTGCCACACAGGTCTCGCTGTACGTCCTTTATCCATCTATTTAAGGCCCCCACGTGATGAAGGCTCCTGCAGGGCCACTCCCAGCTGGGGCAAACAACTCGGCTCCAGAGGAGACTCCAGCAGCCGCTTCCAAGGCAGACGTTGCATCAGCCAGGTGTGCAGGAAGCAGTGGAGATAAAGCAGCTGTTGAAGGGGCTCTCGGACGGAGGCCACTTCAGGAATCCCGTGCAAAAGACGACAGGAAGGAGAGAGACGTTCCGCACACAGAACGAGCTTCATCGGCTTCAGAAAGCCTTTGTGCTGGGGCTCCGGACCTGGCTTTTCTCCCAGAGATGATGCAACACTGAGGAACAAGGTCTGTGCCAGAGAAAACTATTCACAGGCTATGCAGATGGCAACGCAGCCAAAGGCTCTCACATCAAAACACGCCGGAGCCCATCCAGGCCTGGTGAGGCCCCCCCTGCCCCAGGCCTCCCTTTGTGCCCCCCAGGATCCTCCATTTCACATTGCCACCCCGCTCCCAGCACAACCACGGCTTCGAGGCAGAAGGAAGCACCTTATGATAGAGAGGAAGAAGTAAAAGGGGGTTTTAAAGTCGTGCAAAAATCCCAGCTCGTCCTCTGATGCGTTGGAGAGAAAAGACTGAGCTCAAAGCCTCTCATCCCCCAGACGGGGATCCTCCCGTCACCGTGGCTTGCCAGCGCATGCCTGAGCTCCCCAAACACGTACAGCAGCCTCGGCCCCGCTCTCACACATCAGGAAACCACGCAGGGACAGCCCAGGCAGCCATGGCAACATCACACAGTGTGGCAATTATGGAGCTGTGGCTCCCAAGCAAAGGTTCAGCCTTCATTTCCATCACAGCATTCGTTCTGAGCCTTCCCCCCGGCAGCCCAGCCGTCCCTGAGCGCGCTCCCAGCTCCAGCCTGTCTTCTGTGGTCTGTGACCAGCGAGTTCTGCTGTTGAGCCCTGCACCTGGGCTCAACACCATGCAAATGCATTTTTCTCCACCTTGTAAGTTACTCCAGGCTTAGGTAATGCTCTTGTGCCGCGTCCCAACCTACACTGGTTTGTCTGACATGCCTCGAGTGGAAAACCAGGCTACAGAGACACCTGCAACCTGCACCACGCACAGCCACAGCCGGACCCATTTACTAACTGAGCTGTGTACCCACTGTTAGGCATTCACACTGAGTGGATTTCACAGGACTTCAGCAATCTTCCAGTGTTGGGGCAGGTTTCAAAGCTCAGCCCGCAGCACTGCCCCACCACATCCCCTTCTCTAGGATGTCTTTGTAATTGCCCAGAGCACCAGTGTCCAGTGGCACCCTTGGTCATTTAAGATGGGTCTGAGACCCCAAGAAAATCCACGCATTTCCTGTAGATCTACTTTTCCCAGCACAAAAGAGCAGACAGAATCACTAGGACAGTGGTGAAGAGCAAGCACAAAGGTCCAAAGCAGCAGCATTATCAGCTAAAAAGCCTTATTTCCTCTTCTGGCCACTTGATGATGCTGAATTATGCTTAAGAGACGTTCCTCACTGCTGTTAACTTGTCTGGCTTACCCGCATGTTCTGTTATATTGTATTTTGGCACTGGCAATATACGTGCTGATCCCAAGACATGCCCTGACTGCATGTTGGATCTTCCATATGTGGTGGATATTCACTCATATATTACAGTAGTACAATATTGCAGCAGTCAGATTTACAGAATAAACCATCAGCCAACAATATCCTGGACAATCAAGCCTTAAGGGATATAAATTTTGATAAGTTATTTTGGTAGGTTTTGGTAAAACAAGATAATCAAGGACTTACTCTTACAACCAAGGGATGAAGGTAGCTCCCAAATACCTCCTTCATAAGTGCTGTCAAGAAACGCAAAGCTCGGTGGTACAGACACTGCTGAGAGCCATGGTCACTTTCTTGACTAGCCCATTTTCTTCTTAGTAAGATGAAAAGCAGCTAATCCACTTGAATACATTTTCAAAGGAAATGCAGATGACCAGAAATCAGCAGTCAAAACCCTGCAACCAGTGACCGAATAAAGACAAAAATCACTCCAACCAGGTACATTTCTGGTGACTTGCAGATAAATTACTAATTTCTTCCTTTGAGAAGAGCTGCTCCGAGCACACAGCACTGTAACCAGCCACCTGAACTGCTTGTGGGTGGTTACACAGGAGTACTGACATCAAACAGTTGGCCAAGGGTACTCGTGTTAGAGCTCTCACGAAAGCGATGCTGAGTGAGTGGCTCTGTAACACATCTGTGCATTGCTACCTGCTACCACAACCACTGGCTTTTTTAAATGTTAAATTATGAGCTGAGTAATATATCGAGGATGTTTTCATGATTATAAGAAATGCAACTAAGCACTGGTATGTACAACCACACAATGAAACTAAGAGGTTGGAACACGAGAGCTGCTCATGCTGAAGAGACCAGCAACCCACCTCCATGAGCCTCTCGATACTAGGGAGTCAGGGATGATGGCACAGCAGAGAGGGGAGGCAAGGAAGGGGGGAGATTTCCTTACTGCCAAGCCTTCACCATCTCTTTTGGGTGCAGTGCTTTCTGTGAGGTGCTTCTGCAGGTTAAGACAGATAGGGCTGTCTGCATGAGGTGAGTAGCAGGGGTTGCTGCACTAGATCTCAGAGCTGGAGGCCTTTGCTTTACATTGCATAGTGCCCCAACACGTTTCTGCAGTTTGCTATCCCTTTAGCCGTAAGCAAGGAAACTTGCAGTTGCTAGACAACCTCCTTCCCACCTCAGAAATAGCTCGATTTATGTGACAAATCCATAGGCTCAATGTTCAAAAAGCTACAGAGTTTTAAGCTGCCTTTTCTTCCTTTAGGACACAGAAGCATTTCCTTACTGCAGAGCTGCAGAGCTGAGAGCGAAGGGGCTCCTCCCTGGCCAGACCCAGAGGAGGGGAGGGAAGGAGAGGCAGGGAAGCGAGAGGCGAGAGCAGCCCAGGTAGCTCCAGGTCCTCCTCTGCACAGGCAGGACTGACCAGAAGAGCTTTACCTGCACAAAGCAGATCTTGAGAGCTACCAGAAGGGAATTTCAGAGCTCTGCATGTCTGCAAAGGCATCTGGAACTAGGTAACATATGGAAACATAGAAACTTGGCAGCCGTCAAAGGAGTGGTGGAATGGACAAACGCAAATAAAAAGTAGAAGCACGATCTGGAGCCATTACCAAATTGAGTCACTCGGTTCCCCAGGTGAGTTTACAAAGTGAGGGAGGAGCAGAATCACTGAAGTATTCCCATTTGGGCGGCATGAAAACCAGGAAACAAGTGCCATTAGAATACTGCTTTGGAACAATTATTTAATATTGGTTCAGAAATGAATAAACTTGCTGACTAAATCCACTGAACTTGAGAGACAGAGACGATCCTACAGTAACTTAAGAATGAAACCTAGCAGGAGAGCTGGTGCTCGCCCTGCCTCTCAGAGGAGCTGTGCTCATATGGCCATTGCGCAAGTTTCTTAATGCTGTTTCTAAAAAAGGATGAAAAAGATTTACAGACTTGTGCTGCGGTCAACTGGCACTCAGAAATGCTCATCTGAATACAGTGAGTGCACACACTTACATCAGGGCTTCTCTGAAGAGGCTTTCAGAAAGCCTTAACTATATCTTAAACATCTGAAGCAACGCAGGATGGGAAAGAACTGAGTTCCAATGATGCAAGCCACAAAGCATTAAATTTCAGAGCTCCCTTCACATCCTATGTGTCTTACGCAAGGCAGTATTCTAGCACCAGGTTAACTATTTCTCCTCTAACTTCATCTTGATTTCATGATCTTGGCTCTGACAGCAAGCGCATGTATCTGAACTTGTGCCAACTGATCATGGCATGGATCCTTTAAAGATTCTTAAACTCCAGTGTCAGGAATGCAGCAGACATGAGCTGGGCCTGTTTGAAAAGACTAAGATGAATGTTTGCTCCTTCCCCCTTCCCTGGAAACCATTCCAATGCTTAATTACTATTGCTAGAAACTGCACTTCCAAGATTGAATTTGTCTAACCTCAGTTGATACTGCTATGCCTTTGTCAGCAAATCTCACAAGTCCTTTTAGAGAAAGATCAAGTCCTCTCTTCATTGTCTTTTCAATAAGCTGAGTAAGTTGAGCTCCTTTAAGCCTCACATCATGAGGCTTATTTTCCAGTCCCTGGATCATTTCTGCAGCTGTCCTTTGAATTCTCTCCAAATATACTGGCATCCTTCTTGAAGCATGGAAACCCAAATTCAATTCCAGTATCAGCCTCAAGGTTGCTGTGTTTAAAAGATTACTTATTTTTGCTTCACATTCCATTTCCCCACTTCTTTTGTTATGCCCAAGAATATGCTCAATATGCCCAAGAATATGCGTATCCTCAATATGCCCAAGAATCACATTAACCCTTCTAAACGCTGCCCCACGTACCATGGTGAAGGAACCAACTGTAAGGATCTTAAAGCCCTCTGAGCTACTGCTTTCCAAAATGCTGTTTCAGTTTATAGGTGGGTTTGCAGTTTTGCTAACAAATGCATCTCCTTGCAAGGGGATGGATTCATATCTTCTATTGAAACGTGGAAAAACAATTCAGAGCTCCCTAAACACACTTTATTATCCCACTAGTGTCTCTCTGACAGAAGCTCTATCAAATATTTTATGTTATCCAGATAAACAGATTCTAAAGAGCAGTAAATGAAAAGCTGATTTCATCTCACAGCCTTCTATAAAGCCAGGTGTGTCCTTTCCAAGTTACAATCCCAGATATTTTAGATCTCCACTGTTAATGCCACTTCTCCAGCACAACCATTTTTAGTGTCAGAGAGTCTTGCCTTCTTCCTCCTAATTCCTGCCCTCTCCATCCCAACCAGGCACGCCCCCCCCTCCTACACGCCCAGAACCACAGAACGCTCCAGGTGGGAAGGGGCCACTGAAGGCTAACTGACTGAAACCCCCTCCTCTCCCCAAAGCAGAGCCAACTTGGATCAGGTTGCTCAGGGCATTGCTCATTTCTTCTCCAGGGCCACCAAGTGTTTGCGTAACTATGCATTTTAAGGCCAAAAATAACCTTCTAATGATCTGACTTTCCACCTAACAAAGACTGGAAAATCTCACCTAGTCATTTCTACACTTGGCATTGCAGCTCACAAGTGAGCTAGGCCATGTTTGTCAAGCACAGCCTACAAAACAGCATATGGACTTACCACAAGTCTTTGGGGGGGAATTGAAACACATGCAACAGACTGCAGCCCGGAGGTCCCCAGGCAGCATCAACCCACTATTAAGTGTTCACAGTGAGCACAGCACATCTGTAGTTCTCAGGAAAAAAGTATAAAACTTGGGCTTTTTTTTTTTAAACTAAAACTACATGAAACACTTTCTCAGAAGCCTTTGAAGAATGCTTCAAACTACCCGAGTGAAACTACTCCAGCTCTAACTCCTCCAAAGGAGACTGTTCTTCCACTGTGTATGTGGGTGACTCAAGATGTCAGCTTTCCTAGTTCTGTGAAACATGTAGTAGTGGCAAATGTAGTGATATCATCTTAAAATGTCATCTTCCACGTCCACAGTGGTAAGATTTATCAGCACCCACCTTTATCAATATATCAGCACCTATATTTATCAATACATTTGTTTAACAACACACTCACAGCATCTGTGTCCTTTACTACTTAAATAAGGATGTCCATTACCCCTTAATTAGCAGAGTATCTCTGAACCCACACAGGCCAGTCCCTACAAAGCTTACCAGTCACTAACAAGAATCTCCCCCACCCGTCCAAAAAACCCATAATTATATCAACAAAGGACCATTGTGGACATGTATTTGTCCACACAAAAGCATGTCATAATAGTGGACTTCTCCCCCTTTCCTTAAAGAACAGCTATGTGAAATCAAAGTGACTAAGAGCAGGACTAAGATTTATGTAACAGCATGAACCACTACACTGAAATGGGAGATGCTAGCCAAGATCCTGCGATCCTCTCACCTTACATTCTTCCCTAAGCATGCATTTTTGGCCCTGTCAGAGATGAACAAAACCTTCAGTCTGACTCAGGAGAGCCACTCTTCTTCTCACATTACATCCCCTGCTCTCCTGTCCAGGATTATCAGTGCTGCATTCCCTGCCAGCAGCAAGGAACCTCTTTAAACTTGGAAAAAAATGTGGAACAGAATAAAAAAAACCCCAAGAAATCCCATCACATGAGTAAATGAAGCTTGACAGCATGATGGATGCTGCAGGTTCACCACTATGAAGGCACTCCTAAGAAGATGGCTTGTGCCTGCTACAGCTTCACAGAAGCACAACAGACGCTGGTTTGCCGCATTCAGGAGGGAGATGCTCAACTATTTAGATTGGACGCATTTTATATAAGACTGAAGATGACTAAGTCACAGCTGGACAGATTATGTTCTAGAAGCAAGATACACACTCCTCCCTGTACCTTAAACAGCAGCATTTCCTACTCCGCATCTTTTCTCCTTTCAAACACAAGACACTGAATTCTCCAACGAAAAGAAACAGCCAGAAAATATTCAGGGCAAGATGCTTTAACCAAGAGGAATTTCACCAGTCATCCTAGGGCTGACTTGATTTTGTCATTATGGAAAAACTGAGACCTATCAAGACCTCAGCTGGGTAACAGTGGGATAGGAGAATGATCTCAGCACAGGAGGGGAACAGCACAGACAGGGATTATCTTCCTGAACAATGCAGATAGACTTGTGTGCACTGAACATGCAAACATAGTTTGCCAAAATACTCTGAAGACCCCTTCACATTGGGTATCAGTCCTGATGGCTAACAAATCAGTACCAACATTGTTCTTAACCCGAGCTATCTTGTAGCATTACAAAGCTAGTGAAAACAAGCAGGAAAAACACCCTGCCTCACACTACTACACTTCCCCATCAGCAACTCAAACAGGACATTTTTCCACCTGTATCCACCTCTTAATGTGCTCCCCCCACACCTATTAACATCACTATTAAAACCACTGACTGCTTTACTGAAAGAAACCAAAGGCACAGACAGAAAAGCAACACAGCACTGCAGAGCACGGACACGTGAGGGCTGGTGTGGGAGACACAGCTACCAAAAATGTCTGAGAAGCAATGTGTACCACTAGATCAGGAGTCCAAAAAACCCATGTTTTACCTCCACACCGCCTGTAAGACGTCCTGTGCAAGCTAATCCCTTCTTTGTGCCTTCACTTTCCTATCGGTGAAATCAGGATACTACCCAACACACGCAGTGTTTCTACACGTGAAAGCTGGAGCTGAATCAATGGATCTAACCATAAAACACTGTGGCTATTTCACTTGTTTCATTCACGGTCAGTATGGACTCAGGACCTACACATGCACCCCCGGTGAGAAGCAGCAGCCTCCCAAAATGCAGGGATGATAAGTTCAACTGGAGAGATTTTAACCTAAACTGAATTACACCTCAACAGAACTCCACAGCAAGTCCCATTGTTCAAGATTACTTTTTACACTTTAATCCCATGTACCCTTTTAGTAACAACCATCTTTCTCAACAACTTAGGTAATAAGTTTCCATCATTTTTCAAATACATGTCAAGGCCACTTATTTCCTCCCTCACAACCTTCTCTTCACATAAAACAGGGGATTACCCCAACTCAGAGACTCTCACGGGAACAGCCTGCTTTTCTATCGCTCAGGGAAAGGAGCGAGGCCTTAAACTCCGACGCTGCAGAGCAACAGAAAGCTACAAACTTTGCTTGCAGGAACAGCCTGCTCCCAAATCACCCCCATCCACTTCCACTCTGTGATATGGTTTAAAATAAAAGAAGAAGGAATTTCCAGAGCAAGGATTTCACCAGAAGGATCCTGGTTACATTTTCATACGGTTCTGCAAAACCCAGAGAAGTTACAGCAACACTTGGACGTGCCACTTCATTCTCCCTTAAGGTCCTCTTCACCGAGCTTCTGCTGACCACTTCCCAACTGCCAGTCCCAAGCTGCACCCCAAAAGGCTAACAAATGACTCCAGGTTTCAGTGTATAGTCTCACTTTTAGAACACGCCAGTGCTTTGTTCTTTATTAATTTATTACTTCTATCTGCGTATGCGAGACTTAGAACTGCAGGAGCAGGAAATGTGACACATTAATTTCACTCTCAGTTCTCTGGCGGCTTGTGGGGAAAGTCTTTTCCCAGTCTGTGAATTTTTCATCTTACAAATTGTATATCTGAACTTTTCCTAAAGGATATTCTGAATCGACAATGTCCAAAGAGGACTTGGGCCACCAGGTGTAGGCACTTCTGTGCTTCTTGAATTTCTCTGGCTGACCCACACCACGCTCCAAATGTTTCAGGAGCTAAGCTGGAAAGGCAACAACCAGTGCTCTTCATGCATCACTAACAGTGACTTACAGAGCTCTGTAAAGGATACCACTGGCTTGGGACTCTGGCACCCAAGTGCCTCTCACATCAGGCAGAGCACCCTAAAAACCTCCCCAAACAGGACCACTTCCTTTACATATCTGACAAGCCGTAGTTTTAACCTCAGCAGAGATCTTCCTACTGACAAGACACTTATCTAAAGAGACAGGTTTGGGATGGCATACCCCAAAATACAATGTCTGTTAGTAAAACTTTCCACCTTCTGCCCAGGCACTGTAAGATAAAGGACATGTCCCAACCCTGGCTACTTATCTGGGGGCACGGACACAACTGTTCAGATGAAGTACACGTAGGAACTTCTCACCCTAACGCTCACCTTGCTACAACACTGCAAAGTCAGAGCAACTGCTACTGCCCGCGAAGCATAAAGTACAAAATACAATCTGCTGCATTCCCTTATTGCAAAGCGATTAATTTGGGGCTATTTGCAAAGGTTTTCATTAACTAAAAGGTCACCCTCACAACAGATGAGCTTTCTTGCTTATGAGACATACTGCTCACACCCAACATGAATTCTTCACACAGCAACATGCATTTGGAGATGTCATGACATGCTAACATTTAAATAACTTTATTTAAATACAACTAGCCAAAATGCTGCCTCAAGTTCTACCAGACCAAACAGTCTCACTAAGTAGGAAACTAAAAGCCTCAGCTCACAGTGAGCACACACCACAGACAACTGCTCCATTTCAAATATACGCTGCTATAACCAAGTTCTCTGTAGTAAAGAAGTAAGGTTCAAGTTGCTGCTGCAACTGGCCTTGGTTGAATTACGTTTGTGTGTTGCTCCAGTTGCACGTCTTTCATCAAAGTCATACAGAATTCATGCCATGGTTGTTTCACTACTGCATTTTTTATACATTTGACTGACAATGTATCTTCATTAATTCATCATTTTCTGCTTCTCTTGATAACTTACAAGTCATAACGACCACCAAGTAAATGCAAACTAAAGACTTTTAATTACCAGGCTAAAAAGTAGCGAGGAACATTGGGTGGTACATTTACTGACACAGATTTGAAATCCTGGTACACTAACATTTTGCCACCTTCCAAACCCATCACTCCAGCTTTTTGCTGTACTCAGTTTCTGCAAAGGCATACCTACAAGAAGGTGCTATTTTGAAACAGACAAGCACCATGCTTGGGTTGTAACAGTATTCCACTATCACACACCGAGCCTGCATTCAAACTCACATCTGACCACCTTCCCCAGCAAACGAGAGCTGACAACAGAAAGATAACGCTGCCAATTTTCAAGTGGGGAAAGCACCCCATGCACAGCAACCGAGGGCACCAACCCACAGCGTTTCATAGACTACTCACAGGCAGTGGATGGGAACTCATTCTCCCTTTAATGAGAGAGTGAAGTTAGAGGGCACAGCCTGAGCTGGCCACCGAAAGGTGGAGACCCAGCTCCCCTTCTCCGGTCCCCGCCACATCCTCCACACTTCCACCCATATGCTCTCCCCTATTTATTTTGTGAGGGCTCTGGATGCTTGTCAAATCTCTTGGTGAGCCAATTCAGTTCACTATCTTGGCAAAGAAACAACGCAGCAAAACCCAAAACATAAAACAAACCCCAACATAGTTTTCTGCTGGGTCAGTGAGCTGGAGGAGCTCAGAAAAGGGATCCAGCAAGAACCAGAGCTGGCAAACAGCAAAGGCAGAACTCCCCACTGGGTGGGAGAGCACAGGGGAGCAGAACTTCCCCCATTCAGCAGCAGAGCTGTTGGATGTACTCAGCTGTCTCGTGTAACTTCACCCGGAGTAACCTCACTCGCAGGGTGCAGTGCTGCAATAGTTTCAAGCTGACTTCAGCTGGCACGGCTTCAGGGCAGCCTCCCCATCCCTCCCTGCACTGGGGCTAACCTGACCCCACGCTCGAGCAGTTCGGGCAGAAGCCAGCAGAGAACTCTTGCTTTCAAAACCCAAATGCACTTGTTTTCATCATGGTAGCCAGTTCACTACTGGAGCAGGCATGGGGCAGAACAGAGACAAAAGCAATGGTGGGAAAGGAGGAGAGCAGCACATCAGGTCAGCTTGAATTGCCATGGAACCATATCACTCACGTGCACCAAAAACCTGCACAAAGCTGTGCAAAGAATATACAGTGTGTCACCAACACCCATTCCAGCTTAAGACAGGAATTCCCATATCTGAGTAAACCCCGAGGTGGGTATTAGAAGAACAGCACAACAAAGCGAGTTTGTGGCAAGCTCAGAACCTGACTTTCACCCTGAGTATCCTTGTTCTCTGTGAACCTGCAGGCCAGCCTGAGCCCCAACATCCTTGAAATTCATGGAACTGCAGGAGAACTTTGGATCGGAAAGGCAGCCTCCTTCTCCAGTCGAGCAGAGCCTACTTAACTTGATCAAGCAGTCCTCTCTGCTTCAAAGGTTCACTTGAGCTGCATTTACACAGGAAGCTTCCAGATCTTTGCTGTGGCAAAAGTTAATCTACAGCCACATTACTGAAAGCATTCTTGCAGCATGATTGCAAGTTATTCCAACCTAATGCCACCAAAACACAGGAAATAATTTGTTTTAGTGTCTCTAGTTAAAGGCCACATGAATACAAAAGGCTCATATATTCTTCCAAGTATCTATAAATTGATACTGTAACTCAGGTTGAGACACGCTAACTATTTTCAGGGCTCCACGCTGAACCCCTGGAGCACTTCAGTTTCCTCAATCACTGCTTCTCCAGCTTTTCCCAGTGTATTCCTTCCTGCCTACAAGCAAGGATACATTCTCACCTCTTCATTCTCCCCCATAAAAACATTTGAGAACTGCTGCTCAGGAGCAGCTTCCACACTGGCACCCTGAAGGGGCACCAGTCCTAAAGGGCATTGCCAGAAAGGTGTTATTTGGAGCAGGGAAACAGGGCCACACTGGGAAATACCCCTCTGCTCCTATTCTCTGCACTACCTGGGGCTGTGATGAGAAGTCACGGTCTTCCCAGTCTCATTCTCCTACCAGTCATCACCTCTGCAGCTCACATATTCCACTCCCAGAAGCACAAGCTGCATCTTTCCCTCCTCTGGTCTGAGCAGTGCTGTCCTCCATGGCTTTCCTCATCCAAGTATTTCCACTTAACACAGCCTTCACAAATCCTCCAGCCACTTCTTTTCATGATTCCAAGTCTAAGCAAAACCAAGACTGCATTATCTGACACTGACAAACCAAAACTCCAAGCTGCATCTTGGCTTTTTTTTGTTTCTTTTACTGAATCACCATCCGCAGGCATGTTCTGTTACCAAGTTTGGTGGTGGGGTCTCACGCTCCTTCCCTATCAACAACTTGCATTTCAAACTGCTCACTTCCAAGTTGAGTGGATTCTACTCAGTATCAGAACTTCAAACTGTTTTATGGGCTGCTGGAACAGTCACTGAAAAGAGTTTTACCCTGTAAACCAACAGGCTGCAGAAGAAAACCCTGGTATGAGCTCTGTAAGGACAACAGGAATCAGCCTGAGTCACTAAATGAGCTGCTACCAAATCCAGACAATATCTTCTTGTCAATGTGTATGATTGCAATTGTGATCATGCTCTAAATATGAACACACCAAAAGCACCGTGACCTTTCTACTCTGAAATTACTTGGAAATATTTTAGGGATTAAGCATTTTGGTTTTCAAACTAACTCCCATTCTGCCTCAAAAGGCTGCCTGTGAGTGGAAAAAAATAACAAAGCTCATTTAGAGCAGGATGAATAAGCAAAAAAGTTTGCTGCCTTAAAAACTGCATGGATCTGCCTGGGATAGCTCCCCTTTGCTAATGTTAGCCCTTCCGTGACCCTCGGGGAGGAATGCAAGACCTGTCTACGTTATCAAGTTTATAAGGATTAAACTTTAGCATAAACAACAGATCACTTCTGAACTTCACTCTAAAAGCCAAATTCCTGACTGTTTCTCAATGCCACTCTTCCATGTTCCTCTCTCTTCATTCTTCTTCCTTTTTCCTTCATGTTTGGTGAATGTGGGACTATAAGATTCCTGACCACAAAAGAAATTACTTCTCCTGCTCACTAAAAGCTTGCCACTCAAACTGCTGACAAGTCCTCCCACATTTCTGCACCTTGAAGTCTGAGCACACCAGTAGACTCTGCTGAATATTTCCCATATTGCTCATTAAAATAACTGGGGTTTGTGTGTGCTTGGTAGGAGGAAAAGAAAACTCAGCAAGAAAGCTTTTCTTTCTCAAATTTATTATTTAAAAACGTAATTTGTTTGTTTGACTATTGAAGCATTTAGATGAAAGGATCAGAAAGTTGCAGATTTACAATTTAAACAACAATATTGACGCTCCTATAGGGCTTGTGGCAACAGAAACTAGCACGAAGGCCATTATTCACTGCAGAGTTCTTCTTTTGGGCTACAGCTTTTCAAGTTCAGACTCATCACTTGAAGTGAGGGAAAAATCCCTTTAGCTATTTTTGTTGCAGGAAAATAATACTTCACCACTAGCTGGGGCAGGGGGGAAGGGGGACGATGAACAAGAGCCTCCTGATCTGCCGCACAGATCATCGTCGAGACAAAGAGCATCTCTGCTAATTACAGAAGAAAAAAAATCCTAATTTAAAGTAGGAGCAGTTGAAAAAATACAAGAAGTGTTTCTCAGCATGCTCAGTGGGCATTAGCTGCGATTTCAGCAGCTTAGCAAGTCCCACCCCTGCGTGAGCTCAGCGGGGACGCCAGGAGCACTGCACATTCTCCCTGCTCAGCAGGGACAGGGGCCGCTGCTCGGCTAATTTGCTGCAGGAATACTGGAAAATTGCCACCAAAATAGAAAATCCTGTGGAAAAAAAACAACCAAGAATCCCCACCCCCCCCCCCCACCCCCCACCAAGACACAAGAGAAGAAAAATGGAAAAAAAATCCCTGCTCCCACAGTTTCAAGAGATGTTGAACTCTTGCTACATGATGGTCTGGGGCTTTTTCCACAATCAAAATAAGCAAAAGGTTTAGGCTAAGCCAGATCTCTACAAAAGTGTCTCCAACAATATAAGTGCAAACTGTGCACTAACTCTTGCCACAAGTCAGTGATGGAAGACAAAGACCTGCTGTAGAAGCAGTAACAGCTTTAACCTTCATAGCTATTTTCATTTGGAAGAGGAAAACAAAACCCTAAAAGGACAAGTAACTGAAACAAAGCCTTTATTTTAAAATCAAGTAGCACCTTAAGTTTCACAGAGGCAACCGAGACTTGGTATCTCACATGCTACCTACATTTAAGCATATATTCAATGCTTTTAACTCCAGTACTGCTACTACATCTTGTATAGACAAAAAAACCCTCTATCATACTGCACACAACACAAGATTTCACTGGCAAGATGTCAGGGTTACACACACAAGCAGCACCAGAGTAAGAACACAAACGTGCTTCTGTAACGCTGTAATACTGCCATGAGAACAATGAATTTTGAATTTTCAAACCTCTGAGCACTCATGATGTTTGTTTTACTGCTGCCAGAATAGATAGAAACATTTTTATCTCATTGCATCATTCCAAACAAGTTTGCAACAGTCTGATCATCCAAAATGGGAGGAAGAATAGACTGGATCAGGCTAATACATGACATAGCCGGGACATCACACATTTAGTTTGCTCCTGGATGCTTCGTGCCTGGAAGTTTGCATTAAAAATGTGGGGTTTTTTTACTTCAGGGAACACTTGGAACATTTAAATCAATGGTTGTCGGTTGATCCCTCCTCCCCGAGTGAGGGGAATAAAAAAGCACAAACTTTTGCATGTTCTTAGGTGCCAGTTCAACACCATCTCTTTCTTATGTTTTTTCTTAACTCTGACCTGGCCGTAACCAAGTCCTCTTTCTGAAAAGGGGTTTAAATGTACAGGGGATTTCACTGACCCACCTTGGGGTGGGGAAATCTCAGACAACATTAGCTGAGGAATATTACTTTCAGGTCACTTGGGATGTGACAGTAAAAGGAAAAGCCAGGGCCTTCTCCAAGCGGTGCCAGTTATCCAAAAGGATGCGAGGCGGAGGACTGATTCCCTGTTACAACATACACAGAGGCTGTAAACAAAGGCGAAGGGACCACAAAGCTCACTTGCTGTATTTTATTAAACCAAGGAGCCAGTTTTCATACTCACAGCTTCCTAAATTCATTGCAGTTGTCATGCAGCAGACACCACATTCAGCCCCAGTGGTGGATGCATTGTAGGTGGGTTAGAAGTTGCTCACCCCACCTCATGAAACAACTTGAGTGCTACAGAACCTCAAATATAAAAGCTACTCAGAGTTTGGCATCCACCACGTGATTGCTGCCAGTCAAGCGGATTTACGGGCATATTTTAATCTCTCTCACATTATTCTGGTCGTGGAATTTTTGCTTTGAGCTCATGGTAATTGTGAGGCAGGGCAAGGGGCTCCCCATCATAGGTGTTAGTTTACAAAGACAGCAGTTGTGTTCTAATGCTTAATGTATTCCCATTTCCCATACTGCATACCTCAACTAACAGTTCCATCTTTAACAAATGCACTGGAATATGCTGATAGCTCCAACTCCACCACACAGTATCACACAGACAGCAGCCAGTGCCAAATGGTTAGTTAAGCAGATAAGAAAGGCACTCATTCTTCCTTGAAGAAAAAAAAAAAAAGGAAGCTATTGCAGTCAAGCAGACAGAGTGTGGATAGAAGCTGGCAGATTCCACAATACATAGTCACGTCAAAAATGGCCTCCTGCAAACTGTTCCTTCATCAAGCATTTGAGTCAACTGAAAGAGAGGAATTTTCCCCATTATTCACAGGAGTTTCACCTCCCTGTTCCACAGCACTGCAGCATTTTCTACACATTCTGACATACAACCACATAGGAAATGCAAAGGATCAATTTTACTCTGCAGCAGAGGGGAAACTCCTTTCCCTGCTTTCTGTTTCCAGTCCCAAAGTTGAGCTGGGCCTTTATTTTGACTGTTCCCTGGTCTGTGAATGGAAAATCCCTCCTCAGCACTAGCAGGCTGGTGTCTGCTGCACACACCCACTGCACACAGCAGAAATTCCAGTCAATAAGGCAAGTGGGGCCCAGGCGATGGAAGGGGAGGAAGGAGACATACAAACAATAAGAAAAGCATCTGGCTCTGTTACTGGCTGGAAAGGAGACTGGAGTTCAAAAGAGACACGACTGCAGCCTTCACTTAACAGGAAGATCATATCAATTCTCGCTGTCCTACTTTTCACACAGACCAAAATATCTGGAAAGGGTAACTCAGGGTTTCCAGCCCACACTTTAAAGCAATTCCATTAACTCCAGAACAGCAGTGAAACCCACGTCGTAGGTTTTTATCCCACCAGACCAAAACATACCCCTGCTTCTGCTTCGGACCTGTGGAAACGGCCCCAAAAGTGAAGGCCGTTGCTGAACGTGAGCCAGGCATCTCTCCACCGCCTCACTAATGGAGGCTGCTCTGCTGTCCTTCCCTGGAGATAGCAGCCAAGTCTAGTGAAGCTTCTCTCATAGCAACCAGAGCTCCAGAGCCAACGGCAGCTGCTGTCACTGCCTTCAGCGCTTACCCACAGGATCCAGAGCAAAGCAACACCCTCCTCCCTGCACCTTTAGAGCAAAACCAAGAAAAACCCAGAAGGCTGGCGACAAGATGACTTCCTGGGTCAACCACAACAAGAAGAAGAAGAAAATCCTAGTATTTCCTATACAAGTGAAAAGGGGAATCTCCTATTTCTACCGAAGAAATAGGAAATTCCTTTTCTGGGTTTAGGTTCTG
>NW_009945433.1:0-7007 GCF_000696875.1 Nestor notabilis
ATGAGAGCCCAGCCCCCTCCTGGCTCCCTCCTCCTGTCAGGCAGTTGGAGAGAGCGATCAGGTCCCCCCTGAGCCTTCTCTTCTCCACACTAAACCCCCCAGGTCCCTCAGCCCTTCCCCATCACACTGTGCTCCAGGCCCCGCTCCATCACACCAATGTAGGTGAGCAGATAGGACAAGCTGTTGGCGGTGCTGCCCTCGCTGCTGATGGTCTCCTGCAGCCCCCAGGGCAGTGCTCAGCCCCACACTGCACCCAGAGCTGGCTGGGGAGAGGCTGTGCCCTCCCAGTGAGAGCCCCTTTACTTCACAGTTATCTTGGGACTTAATCAAGGAGGCTTTGAAATCCTGAACGTTATAGGTTCGGAAAGCAGAAATGAAATCCTGGGTCCTAAAAGGTGGCTGTAGGAACTAAAAGACAGGCTTGGAGCCTGAAAACGAGGATTTTCGGCCCTAGAAATGGGGATTTAGAGCTAAAAATGGGTCTTTGGATGGTCAAAATGAGGCTTTGGACTTGAAGAAAACAAGGCTTCCTCCATGAGTAGTCTGTATTGTAAAAAGAGGGTTTGAAGCATCAAAAGGAGTCTTTCAACCCCAGAATCAGAGCTTTGGACCCTAAAAACAAGGCTTGAAGCCCTTCAAGAAACCCTGATCCTAAGCCTTCATCTTGGGGCCAGGCCTGCTCTGGCATTACTCACTGCTGCAGCAAAGTGTCTGCAGGCAAACCCTCGGGTGCTCCAAGCCCTCCAAACTCTTCCCATCACAGCCCAAGTGCTGGCAGATGCTGCATGGGTGCTGCCCCAGCCTGGGTACCCCAATAGTGGATGGGGGAGCTGCATGAAGCTGGGGAAAGATTCCTCCCATGGCTCCCCAGGAGCACCTCAGGCACAACTATGAGGCCCCTCTGGCCCGCACCACCCCATCCCCAGCTGCTGGAGGCACCCAGCATCACCCCTTGTCCCGCACTGTGACCGGGCACCCCCAGGCCCTCCCTCCCCACGGATGCTGCATTAGAACCAAAGCCCCCACACCCGCTGGGGAATGGGGCACCCACCAGCGCAGGGGTGTGGGGTGCACTGCCCTCCCCATGAACGACACCGAGCCCTCGTTGGTTGCTGCCTCCGCAGTGGTTTATTGGGGTGGGAGATGAGAGCCCCCGTGCAGTAGCAGAGCCCGGCTCCTGCGGCAGGGACTGATTTCCAGCCTCACTAAAGCAGCAATGCAATACTGGAGAGCAACAGGCAATCCCAAACTCCAGTATTTACGTGCTGCTAGAGCACTGCTGACAACTGTCCATCCCAGCGTCTCGCCACGGCCCCCAAACCCCACCTTTCCCCACCAAAACACGGGGCAACAGAGTACCTTAGCTGATCCTTTGCTGGGGAAAGGACTGAAGAGCAATAGGTGAGGCACCAGCTGAAAGCACAGTGCTCATGCCAACACTGGTTGTGCCCAAGTTGGAGGACAAAAAGGAGCCTTGAGTCCTTCTTGCCTGCAGGGCCAGCCCCGCTGAGACACACACGGACACACACACTCATAGGGAATATATTTGGAGCTGCAGAGGATGTGCACAGATACAAGCACCAAGAGAACTGGTCTACACATACCTGTTCAACTCAACTAAAGAGATACATGGGAATGTGTTAGCTCCCACATCTATGATAACCAGAAGCTCACTTTCTTGTCTTATCCTTGAGGTAATGAGGCAGCCCAGAATGGTCTGTATCTCCTTGTCCCTACAAACCATGATGTGCTGCTACATCTCCTCAAAGCCCACTGAATGTTGACATTCCAAATGGTATTTTGAATTTATATATATAGGTATGTATTTTGAAACCATGATATAAGGCACTGAAGAACACTCTACAATGAAGACATTTAACGTGCATGCATTACCACCACAGGACTTTTGTTTTTCTTCACGGGTGCTATCAGAAAATCTGTAACTATAAGAGAACAAGCAGTTACACAGTGCAAACAGTTTCAGAAACAAAACCAGAAATTAACTGTGTCCCCCCCACCCCCAAAGCACCCTTAATACGTGTGTCCCAGCAAATCTACACTTCAGATCCAGCAGATCTGCTGCTTTTGCTGCTGTAAAGAGCCTGCAGACCTTCCTGGTCCTTCCAAATGCTCTGTGGACAAACATTACCTTGTGCTTTCCTCTTAGGGGCTGATGAACATCAAGGATTTTTCCAGAAGTCCCAATGTTAATATGACAGATAAATAAATTCAGGTTCCAACAGTTCAAACCTGTTCAGTTTGCCTTAAAATAGTCTTATTCTGAGAAATCAAAAAAAATAAAACCGTGTATTTTTTAAAAAAGACTAGATTATGCTCATTTAGTATTTGAATGAATAAACCTTATGTGACTGATATTAAAGACACCCTGGAATTCCATCACCTCCTCTGACTGTACCAGTGAACTCCAGTGTGGGGCAGAACAGAGGCTGCCAGAGGCACTTGCACACAAGCCTGCGAGGCTGTGCAGGAGCCATGCAGACAGCCTGACACCTCCTGTGTTTCCTTCCACTTTTTTTCCCTTATTCCAGTGATGTGACAACTTCCTTCAATTCATTTTCTTAAGAAGCAGCATCACAAAAAGCCCTGAACAATGTCACGGATGACGCCACCGGTTCAAACGCTGGTGCCGTCCCCTCGCGCTGAACACGCTGCTGGTTTGTTCTCCTCCCGGTCCCTGCCTCTTCAGCAAACTTAAAAACAGGAATTCCAAAAGCTCTCCTGACCCGTGCCAAATCACTGCAGATTTTAAATCAAATATTTGCCTACAAAAAAACCCAAAAAACCCAGCAGTATTTTTTCACCACTTCAGCATCCTCTATACTGATAGCACCAGGTCCAACTCCCCAGTGAGCAACTACAAAGCCAACAAGTACCCAGAGAAAGTTAAACCTAAAACTAAAACCTGAAACAAAACACCCCCCCCTGTAATTACCATTAATATTTCTGTAATGTTTTACTTCACTGTACCTGCGTAGTTATTTCTTTCATCTCTTCAAGTGACTCAAAAAGAAAGCAACAGTAAAAAAAGCTCAGCTCTAGAATCCATTCTGTGTTTGAGGTTCATGTTTTAATTAATGTTTTTATATGTATATATAAAAAAAATCAGTGTTTAGCCTAGTTTGAGAAGGGGGCAAGAGCTCTCTTCAGCAAGCAGGACTTGGCAAAGTGAGAGCTCAATACACCTCCACCAGCTTATTCTCTAGCATAAAGGGAAAATCAACATTCACACCAAGTATTGGGCAAGTGGAAATTTGGGACGGGCAGTGAAGTACGTATCTGAGAAAGTATGTGTGCTTATGACATGACAGCATAATTATTTTCAGCACTAGAAAGTTCTGTGTTTGAATCATCTCATCTGACACTTCAGCTTCTTTCAAATTTAAAGAAGTTAAATCCCTTTGGATTCTCAATGTAAAATCGGAAAGACGGCGGCTGAACAGAATGGTTTGAGTTCATCTTGACCTCTCCAAGGTGTTACCAGCAGTGTCCCAGGAACGTTTCAGAGGAACCTGTATTTATATATCCAGAGGGATGCTCCTGCATTTCAGAGCAGGTTGGACATGCAAACTTACCTTCCCAACTCACCTTTGGATGCTGGCACATCGGCTCCTCCTGCACTGATTCTCCCTGGTCACAAGGCAATCACTGTCTCAACAGGAACTAGAAAGCAGCACAGAGAATGGTTTATGAGGTGCAGCAGTCCCCTCCCGAGGCACACGCAGACCACAAAGACTCAGGTGGGCACAAATAGTTTTAAAATTAGGGGGAAAAAAGCCAAAATAATCAAGTTTTCACCTCTGGAGAAGGCAGACTACGAAGCAGCAGTTACAAAGCAGAGCTTAGCAGCAACTGCATCCCTCCTCTCCCTGGTCTCCCCATTCCTGCAGCTGGGGCTACAGGGAGCATTGCCACCTGGAGTGTGACTCGGGGCAGTGGTACCCAAGGCACAATGGTGACCTGAATCGTAATCCAGCAAGGAGGAACAACACAGGTCCCACCAGCCAAAACCAGCGGCAGCCCTGGGGGTGAGTGGGAAGCTGCTAGGCACAACCACAGCCAGCATCAAGCCCACCTCCCCGCCCTGAAGGGGTTAAACCAGCAGCAGTAGAACAACCTACTGGTCTTCAGAAGCAAAAGAAACATCTCTTTGATGTGATAACCCATGCCTAGGACAAGCAGGTAAGATGCAGAGAGGCTATTCGGGGGTTGGGGATTCGTGGTGACACTGATGGGTGCTCAGCCACTCACTGCCAGGGGGAGGCAGCACCCGGGGAGCACCCCGCCAGCCATGAACAGGGGTGTCCTGCTGCGCCGGTAGCCCCAAATATTAAGAGAGCTGTCCCAAAAGTTCCACCTGAATGCAAAAGCATGGCAACAGCTCTTCTGCTGCCACAAGCCCTGTGCCTGGGGTGCGTACACCAGCTATTTCTAGAAACCGAGACTTCTACCTGTCATCTGCATAAGCCAGCCACCTACAGAGGTTTAATTAAATCCCCCAAATAACTGGGGAATTGGAACACGCAGAAATCCATTAATGCAGTTCACAAAACAATGCAACTTCTGCTTGCCAAAGTATATTGAGCAATTAAGTAACCCCCCCTTCCTACCACAAGCCCAAACCCATGCTAAAAACTAAACCAAAGTCATCCTGAAATAGAGGGTTCCCTTAAAACACAACCAGGTCTCGCCTCACTGACACTGTCACCAGAAATAAGAAGAAAGGGGTGGAAAAGAAGTCAGAGAGAGCTCCATGGGAAAGGGAAGGAAATAAAGACAGGAGCCAGTTAGAGGGCAGATTTGCATACAGAGCTTTCACTGACTCGCCCACTGCAGGTCTAAGTAAGCCCAAAGACAAGTAAATATGAAGTATTTCCTATATACATAAAGCACAAGAAACAACTCTGCTATCAAGCAGTTTTCACACAGGAGACACATACAGGCAAACCCTGAAGACATTGTTCTCATTTGAAAGAATAAAACAAAAAAGCATTCACTATTTTGCAAAAAGGCTAAAAATAAATCATCTCATTACAGCTGAAGGTCCCAAATGTTAAATTAGTGACATATAATTATGGTGGTAAAACGAAAATAAGGAGGTGAGTAGCACCAGCAAAACCTTTCCTGTCTGCCCGGGGCTGCAAAACCCCACCACGTCCATCCCTGCCCCGTCTGAACAATGAAATTGAAACAAAAGTCACGTATTCATATTTACAGACGTGGCCAACAGCCGGAATCAGCCCCGACGCTTGATCCACAACCCCCAAACGCTTCCAGCTCTGACACTTCCAACACGAAAGGCAGCGGGAGGAGAAGTGACTGTTGCGGAGCACGAGCAGTCGGACGTGGGAACTGCACGCAGCCACGTTATGTTCATTTGCATCCCCTCGGAGCACCCAAAAAACCACCCTTATATGAGTTTTAACACTTCACCCCGGGCAGTAAGACACGCATAAAATGGGGTTTCTCCCTGTTTGCTGGTCAGAGCTATAGGAGAGTGAGTGATTTCTCACATGGCTATATGAAAACCACGTTCTCCTCGCCAATTCACGCAGGGAAAGGGCAGGAGCAGCAGCACCCCACACGGCTCACAGCGCTATCCCAGCTCAGCCCGGCGCACCTTCCGCCTGTTAAACCACTGTGCGCCGAGGTGGGGCTGAAGCCCCGAAACCAAACGGCAGCTCCAAAGGGCGAATTCAAACAACGCACCGAATGAATTCGTTAACTTGGCTCCCTCTGAAACTCAACCCCGGAGCGGCTCCTGCCAGCACTGTCGGAGCGATCGCGACGGGGCTGCGAACGCGACGGGAGCGCCTGGTGCTCAACAGGCCTGTGGGGTAAGACTTCAACTTACAGTACTCCAGGAAAACCACTAAAATCCACAGGAAAACTCCAGGATCCACAGTTTTTTCTCACCACTGCTGAGGAGAGGGAAAGTAGGATGCTTCTTGTTACTTCCAGTTGGTTTTTTGCATTGTCATCTCATCCAGTTTCAAACAACAAGGGACAGATCTGGAAGCCCGATTCCTATAAAGTTGATTTGTTAAGAAGAGAGGGGGGAAAAAAAAAGAAAACAGTAATATTGTTTTGGTCAGATGACCAATAATTCAAACCATAACAAGCACACAGTAATTAGATTTATTTTATGAAATATATTCGGGTCACTTTGCCTGCAGCAAACTCCCCTCTTACATTTCGTCAGTGGTTATTGCATTAGCAGCTCCGTTTTAGTGTTTCCCACCAAAGGGGGATAACTCAGCACAGACTCTTGCAGCTGATGGTGACTTCTTTGGGTTTCTTCAGCGCAGAAGACGATGAAATTTGGCAGAAGGACCCTCACCTACACCCGCCTGTAGCGCACGGGCACAACTTATCTCTGGGTTTTATTGTTGGAGGGAGAAATTCCAGCTTAAACCTTGGAAAAGTCACTCTGGACACAAGAAAAAAATTGTCTTTATGTACCTGACACAAATATGGGGGGAAAAGCTGTCTTTAGGATACATTAAGAAAGGGAAAAACCTCCCAGAGCTGCACTTGGACGTTGCCTTTGCCAGGATATTCAAATTTCCTGTACAAAGCAAGTCACCGGCACAGGAGGGGGGGAGAGGAAAAAACAGCAGAAGCTGGGTGCAAATTATCACCTTTTTAAGAATATTTTAAATTATTTCACCCGGGTTTTGCTTTAGTTTTGGTTATACTAGTATTATTTCAATGTATCAAGCTATTTTTAATCTATAACACTATATATAAAAGTATAGTGAAGCCTCGGGGTGAAGCAGGGGCCGGTGGCCACTGGGCTCCCCGTTTCCTTAATAAAAAAGAGGGAAACGAGTAAAAAACGGGTAAAACCCGGGTTAAAACAGGTAAAAGCGGAGTAAAACCGAGTAAAAACGCCGAATCGCGAACCACACCTGCGGGAGGCGGGCGCGGCTCCCCCCAAATGATATTAAAACGATTATTACTAATGACAAACCCACAAGCAAAAGGCG
>NW_009945434.1:0-15168 GCF_000696875.1 Nestor notabilis
GGTTTTGCCTCGCACGGTAGTAGGTCCTCCGTGCTCTTCCCATTCGCGTTCCGTATCGTATTTTTCCGCCCCGACTTATCTAGCCTGTCCTTGGGAAGCGCACGCTTTTGTTGTCTTAGTCACATCATCTGAGGTAATGGTGAGAGGTGTCTTTCTGCCTAAACCTTACGCTGTGGTTGGCTTTTTCTGTTTTTCCCTGTGAATGCCGAACCGTCATGTTTCATTTATTTTAATGCATCTACTACAAAGTAAGTGTCAGCTGACACGGTGCTTTGTTTCTGAATCTGCTGCCATCCTGAAGCGTGTGTCAGGAATTGCTGTCTTTCCGCGTCTGTGTCGTTTGTAATGTGAACTCTACATCTCACTTACGAGGTGTACAATTTATCATACATGGAATGTTGCATGCATACTGGAAGTTTACATCATGGTTCATGCCGACATGGTGTGAGATGGTTTAAAGTGAGACCCCAGTGGGAATGGGAGAGGCTAGGAGATAGGAAGAAAAGATATAAAGAAACACCTATGGAGGTGGTGCTGGGGGAAAGCAGTACAAAAACCAAGAGAATGAAAGCAAATGGATAGAAACAGATTTGGGCTGAAAAAACAGTGTATGTTTTAACACTTTATTCAGGCTCCTTTTGGGGTCACATTGATGTATGCAGAGTGGTTGTAGCTGGATAATGCGTTACCTCAAATCCAACAGGCTGTAAGCAGAAAGAAGTTGTCTCGTTTGACCGCAGAGTCATAATTCTTAAACAAAAGCCAACTCGGCTAGGATGTCTACAGCAGTAACCTCCACCAGCTGCCCGCCCTCCTTTTCTCCTGGAGGTTACCGCATCTATAGCAGGAGGTGGCTGTGTGTACGTCTCCTCCTGAGCTGCTGCGATCTACAGCCTGTTACTGAATTTTGTGTTGAAAACTGCAGCAGCTCAGATGCGTGCCCCAATTTAGGGTCATTTATGAGTCAGCACCCTTACAGCCAAATCATATAAGATTAGAGGAGAAAAATCACTGCCTTGCCCATGCTAGTATGAAAAGAGTTGGTAGTACTAGAGTTGATGTTTGGGTTTTTTTTTTTTCCAGTAATAAAATATTTGGACTAACCCATTAGTTATTTAACAACTGAGATGGTTTTACCAGATGTAGGTCAGTTCTGGAAGTATAGTTCAGAACTTTGTCACAGAACAGCAGTCTCTTGCATAGTCAAGTATATGACTTAACTATATCATCCAGAAATTTGGAATTGTCTGAATTCATTAAGCTGCAAGAGGGGCTGCAGCTAGAAAAAGTTTGGGATCTGCTGAGTAAAATGTGACTTTATCATAGTACTTGATATAATTTGAACTTTCTCCACTGTCTCAGGGAAACTAATTTAGCTGTAATTAAATCACTGTAGGGATGTTAGCAGGTTTTCTTCAGTTTGGGTTTCTGCTCTCTGGGCTGTATTAAAGCAGCATTTAACTTTGATCTTGCCACAAGCTTTTATGAGAATTGCATTAACTTTTCCTCTCTAATATCTGGCTAATAGCCTGACTAGCAAAAAAGCAGATTGGGTATTTACATGGCCTGTATTTTTTTCTTGAACTGCAAGTCTTGGTCATGAAAGAAGCCTAGGTTGGGTTTTTTTGCTTTGCTGAATCTGCCACTTTCTCAGTTCCTGGTAGCAGTTACCTATGGTGCTGTATGAATAGAAATATTTCACCATGCTATTGTGAAAAGTGCATGAGTTCCTTGCTACTATTCCTTATTTTGTGAAGCAGGATACTCTGCCATTGTTATCCCTTCTTCCCTCATGCCTCCCTATTTTCAAGCCTGTTCCCCCAAAAGCCTCTATTGTGCGAGAGGTTTGTTACAACACTTACCTGGCTAAGCCACTTGAAAACTGTAGTACATTTAAAAGGTCTGTCTGTATGTACAGATGGATGCATGCATGAAGCTTTTTAAATAATCGGACTGATTGCTAGAGTTAGGAAACAATAATATGCATTCTTGGACCTTGTGCCTACCCTGCTGTAAGAGCACTCTGGGTGATGAGGATTTGATCAACTACTGCCTGTTTGAGCCAAGATTTTAACTGTGGCATGCAGTGTGCTGCCATATGGCAGTGGAAGAGCATGAGATCCTAGAAAATCCAGCTCTGATTTAGGAAAAGCCATATTTCTTAGCATGTGGGTTGTGTCACTGTCATTAACACAACTTCGTTGTCAGGGTGAAATTGTGGAAGTTCTGTAGAAGTATCTTTGCTTTGCATGGTGATGTTACCCATGGTGACTTTAGGCTAGCTGTCTGCATAGATTCACCAGAAACATGGTTCTAGGTACTTCTGGGCTTTTGAAATATCTCTAATGCTTCTATCATTTGGTTTCCTGTATTGGGAAGTTGGTGTTTGGTTGCATGCCTCCTGGGGGGGAGAGAGAAACAGACATGTATACAAACACATAGTATTTACTGACTGTATACTCTAAAAATCAGACATAAACTGTTTAGCCATACAGTGGCAGGAAATTAACATCCACAGGTCTGCAGTCTTGTAGGTAATTAGAAGAGTGAGAGTTAGTTCAATCAATTCACTAGGAAGTGTATATGTGTATTCTGACTCTTGTTGCTTTTTGTGTTTTGGACTTCTTTAAAAAAGAAAAAAAGACACTTGATAATTTTTATTATCTCACATCCGCTTTCAAATTTAGAGACTTGCATTTAGCTCCCAGTTATTGTCAAAGCAAATCCTGATGCACCTACCCAGCCTGCTTACACATCAGTGTTAAGAATGTAGGGCAGGGAGGGACAGAGTCCAATCCCTGGTAAACTCAGGCAAGAACCAGCAGCTGAGAATGGTCCACAACATATCTGCACCATGTGCTAATCATCCCGTAACAAACTCAGTGCTGCCAGTGAAATACTTAAAGCTAGAGGAGAGAACAGTGTCCAAGACACAGCCATACCTGGGAAGTCTTGAAATATGAGGTCCAGAAGTGTTAAGAAGGAAGAAAAATTTCTGTTGGTACACAGCAACCTGACAAAGGGAAAGAACTTGCTTGTGCACCCAAATTTAGTGACCAGGTTAACTCTTAGTGTTAGACACTTTAGTCTAACAAGTGAGATGAGGTGAGACCTTTGGAAATATCAGTAGTGCCTCATGTTCTGCCTTGAGCAGAAGCTGACCTCCAGAGCTTTAGGGAAAAATCCTTGAAAGCAAGTGGTGTATCTCAAAGAGTATATAAATATGAGTAAATAAAGATTTAGCTGAAATACATCCATTTTTATAAAAATAGTGAGCTGTGGTTTTTCTTTTTTTTTTTTTTTTTTTTTTTGTTTGTTTTTTTGGTGGTCTTTTTTTTGGAAAGCAAATGCAAAGGAATGAAGCTGTGAGTGTGAAAGTATACCCTTTATGCTGATATCAAGACTTACAGGAATTCTAAGAAACAAAACCTGGTGTCAGTTACAACTGCTTTTGCAGATAAGCTGCTATAGAGTAGAGCATGTTCTGTAATTTTACATCTTCTTTGCAGAGTAGGTAGATCTCATGAAAGGAAATGTATATTTGCAGCAGACAAATAAACTAGGAAGCTGATGAATATTTCTGATTCTTGTTTAGAGACTTGTGGATAGTGTATTCTGCATGGGATATCTTGAAGGAATGGGAGAAAAACAAAGAGAAACAGAATGGTGTCTGAAAAGGACAGATAAGATGTTTCCATGTTCTGTGGTGATTTAAAGTGTATGTGCACCATTTACACTAACCTTTCAAATTTAAAAAGTATGTAACCCGGGTGCCAGCTTATGTTGAGAAACAAAACACTTACTTGCCAAATGACTGCTGGGTTTTTCCTCAAAATGTTAGGGTCAGGGTTGATGGTCTGCTTTTTACAAAAGGTTTACAAAAATGCTTTTTTTGATATGTCAAAGTCACCTGAAGATTATTAGGGATTTTTGAGATATTTTTCTGGAAAGATTTCTCTGTCTGTGTATATGGGTGAGAATGTATCAAGTCCCATATTGTGTTTGGTGAAACTGAACAGGGGTGCTGTTGTTTTCAGTGAACTTGGCAGATGAGCAAGTAGGTGAACTTAAACATACCACCTTCCACCCCCCTCCCAACAAAACAGCAAAACCAAACCAGCTTTTAAAAAGGATTAGACATAAACAGATGTCGGTGCTTTGGCATCTATTCATGTGCTGTCTGGGAATGAGAATCACAATAGGAACAGTTACTTTTTTTGTCTTTTTGTCTGAATTTCATTCATCCCTTTTGCTTTCTTGCTGTCAAGGCCATGAGGATAAGACTGTTTTGATAAGGATAAACAACCCTGAGTTTCATGGGTTTAGTGCCTTGAGTCCAGCATTGGCTGGCTTGCAAACAATTTCCAAAGTGAACTTCCTTCTGTCCTTTTTGTGTGTGATAGTCATTCATTTAACATGAAAAGCAATGAGCTTTTTTACCTTTGAAAACTAGTCAAACCTAAAATCTACAATATAGTCCCAAGATAGATGCTTCACATTTTTTGCATATGGTAACACAGCAACACAAAACAACATAGCTTTTGTGGTTGTGGTGTGTGCCAGAAGGTAACAGGAATTAGATTTTTCTCTTGGTGTTGGTTAACACACCCTAAAGTTGTAAATCTTGTCTCTTCTCTCATCATACCCACTCTTTGAATTCTGGGGTAAAGATATCTGGCAGGGTTTCACTGGAATAGAAGATGTTCCTTTTTTTGGAATTCTTTTCCCCCTCCTTGCTCTGTTCTGGAGTCCAGGTCCTACTGTATAGTCTAGTCATGCTTTTTCCTGATTAACTATTCGTGTGTGAATTATGAAAATGTGAGCAATTGCTGCCTCTGTTAATGAAGTCTGATGTGTCTGCAACAGTGCTTTATCAGATTAAGACAGCTCTTGTAAAGGCTGACTTCTCTGTAGCGATTATAAAGCTGACATTCAAAGCTTTCCTTGTGCAGACAGGAATTGGTGCTACAAGAAAGCTCAGTCTTCTGGAAGCTGGCTTTGTGGCTTCCATTATGCTGATGGGAGGTACTGGAGGAGTCACTGTGCTGTAAGATGTGCTTGCCTGCCTAGTTCCTGATCAAACTGTCCCATTCCTGACTATCAGGCAGTGGTACTATTAAGGAGTTGACTCCATAAATGTTGCGGTTTGTCAGCACATGTCAGTCCTGAACAGAAATTGCAGAAAAGAAATTCAGAGGGAAGGTTCCTTGCTGAAGACTACAGAAGTTATTCCAAAATTCTTTCTGTTTTAACACATGTAAGCAGGGATTTTACTGTATTTCTGCAGTGTGCTTTTCCATATTTGGTAATTACATACCTAGAAGTAATTACTGTGGTATTAGTATTTGTCCTGCAGTAGGGGGAGATAGGAAAGATGTCATATATATATGTGACAGAGAGAGCCTCCAGAGGTTAACTTTGTATTAATGAATCTTCCATTTGCTGTCAGCTCTAGCTGGGAATGTCTGCTTTCTGAGCCGTTGTTTCACATAAAATACTAGATACAGGGGCTGATTGAGACAGCGTTGGTAAACACATGTCATTTTATTAGATTCTTTATACTGAAGTTGATCCCTCCAGAATTTCTAATATTTCTACTATGCCTGAGTACAATCCTCATTGAAAACACCACATCTTTTGGCAAAACTAGTGTACATATTCCTGCCCTCTCTCACTTTATAATTGCCTTACAAGTATATCAGCATGAAGTTGGGCAGGTTGCATTTTACTATTCTTTCAGCATGTTAGGTTCTGCTGCAAGATTTGTCAGCTTTCATGCAGCTTTGAATTACTGTTTTCATTATGTATGGTTCTGCATATCACTGTACTTCTTGAAGTGGTAGCTGCTTTGGAGAAGGCTTGATTCTCTGTTGCTTTTCAGTGGCTATGACTAGGCTACTGTAGTGAAGCAGATTCAGTTTAGTTGCCACGAGTTGCACTGTGATACATTTAAATGTTTACTGTCAGATTATAAACTTCTTTTCACAGTTTGTGGTGTCTGTCTCTGAATGTTTTTGTCTCTGAGTGTCATCTTTTAAGACTTCTTAGCTGGCACTTCAGGCAGGATGCAGTTATTTATCATTTTCATACAAAAAGTGTGTTTGTAACTATCCCTTTTTTTCAAACCTTTTCCTACAATATTGTATAATTCTCATCTATTCTTTTAATGCTTCTGATAGTCCTCCTCTCAAGCTTTTTCATAATTTCTAGATAGCATTTTCAACTAATAGTGAAGCAGGTTGATTGTGTGTCTCTCTACTTGCAAAGGTGCTTGCAAGTCTCGATTTACATGAAGTTTTTGCTTTGGCTGACATTAATTTGTTGGATTTTTGCTTTTTTTTATTTGGCTTGCAGATAGGATGCTCTTTGGAAGTTTGTGTTCTCTTAGTGAACAGTGAACAAGAAAGTTTTGTTTCACAAATGTAAAGGTATGCAGGCTATCTTGGGGGGAAAAATGGTTTATCTCTGGCTTCACTGATTTTGTTTTTTTAAACACTTGCAGTTTATAGTCTCTTTCTTTATAACCTTATTTAAGGGGTCCTGCATTGGCAGAAAGGACTAAAGGTTTTTGAAACCTGCAGGAGAGTTTGCCAAGGAAAACTGGTCAATACATTCATGTCACAGTTGGACAAGCATTCTTGTTGTTACCGCCATCCTGTAAGGTTAAGGGATGATTTATTTGTGACTATATTTAGAGTCACAGTAGAAGAGGAAACAGGAGTAACAGGACTGCATGCTGTCCTCGTGGAAGGTAAGATTCTACTTCTGAGATTCCTAGCACAATGCTAGTCTGGGGCAGAACATTGAAAAACTGGTAACTTTTCTGTTATATTGTTGTCTGAAAGAAATCTTCCATGTAATTTTGCTTGGACTCCTGGAGGGTAACTGGGACTCTTTCTTCTTCCTGATTAATTAATATTGTGAATGAGAAAAGATGTTTCCGTCACTTCCTTCACTTTGCTGTTTCCAGGATGAAAGATGTTTTCCTAGTGTGGATTGTCTTAGTATCTACTTCTGTTTGTGGAATCATAATAGCAACTAATTGAAATGGCTGGTGATAAATGCTACTAGGAAAAAAAAAATAGGAAAGGGAGGAGGGAAGAGTTGTTTTATCTTGTAACATGCTGGGGGTTTTGTTTGCTTGTCTCTTTTCTTTCTTGACAAATCTCCATGTCAGTGAAAATACTGAAACTGGCTCCATGGTTGGAAGGGTGTATTTAGTTAATATTCAGAATATTCCCAATTTTTAAAGTCTAACAATGGTGTAATGAAAGTTCTCATCTCAAGAGAAATACTGGAGTGTTATGTTTGCTTGTTTCCAAAGACTTTCTTTTCTTAATCTACTGCTTTATTTGGTTTTGCTTTTGAGAAGTGAGCATGGAGTGATGGTGTCGGTGATGTCAGCGATGTCGGAGTTCCTCCTAAGTTTTACGTGTGCCGGCTCCATTCCGTTTTGGGTGTGATTAACTCATTAGAAATGATCTAAAATCATTTGTGTGCTTCTTGTATGTTGTTAAGCAGTTTACTAGGTGATACTTCTGCATGCAACAGTAACGTACTTCTAGCAATATTTAAACTTAATGTTTTTGGGAGAAATTGCTTTAACTAAAACAGAGAATAAAACATGTCTGATTTTTTGGTTCAAGGTAAACTTACATGAAGCTGTTAAGTGAATGAGTGTTTGCACTGATTTACTGTGGTGAGTTTCTAGCAAATGAATTAAGTGCTGTGATTTGTATTAATTTTTCAAGAGAATCCTTGTGAATGCAAGCTCTCAGTTGGATGTACTTTATGTAGTGTCTAAGAAATCATATCTAACTTGTTTTGAGCGCTCAAGTGGTGTCACAGCAACATTTTTAGCATTTTGGTATCTCAAACAGTGACAGCTATTAGTCTGAAATAGCTTTTCTCTTTGCAAGAAGTGTTTTTCTTCCAGATCTGGAGCACAGTGTCTTGCTTATTGAAGCAACTCCAGTGGAACACTGTAGACTTTGTTACATAGTTTATATTTCTGTACTGTTTTGCATAAGCTGAAATAGAAGAGATGTTTTATCTGAAACTTGTATTTCAGAAAATATCTGTAGGTGGTGTTTTGGTAGCTAACTTCTATTATTAATGCTGCTGGCTATCTTTCCTTGGCCTATTTTCCTTTACATATGTGTTTTAAAATATTCTGTAGCAATATTGCTGCTAGCTTTGGTTGTCATTTAAAAGAAAAAAAGAGAAAGTGAGAGAGAGTGAGCGCTTGAACTTCTTGAGGACTGCTCACAAGACATCAGTTCCATAAGCTTTGTGAAATTACTCATGATATTGTATCTACTATGAAATAGTGTGCAAATGACAAAATGCTGGCTTACTCTGATCTCATTTTCCATTTAAAATGTAGGGTTAAAAGAAACATTTAAAAACTACTTCTTGTTGTATCTTTTCCTGTACTAACTTGTTTCTGAAAGGAAAATGGCATGTCTTTTCTTCATCGGGCTTTTACTTTTTTCTTTCTACCCTTTTCCAGTCTTTTTGCAATATTAATTTTTTGGTCTCTTCCCCTCCACCCACTTGTACTATTTTTACAATTTCTTTTGTAAGTGTACTCCTCTTTTAAGCCTAATCTTACATCTTCTTGCCCAATTATTATCTCACAAACGTGTCATAGGATTTGGAAAAATTGATTCCTAATATCTGGCAAACCTGACTTCCAAGCAGAAGGTGAGGCTAAATGAAAGCTGGTGTGGAAGGAAGTATACTGGGATATGTAAGATGCTGCTGCTTTTTGGACACTGTCTGTACTCTTTCATCTGATGGGGAGAAGTCAGATCAGGAATGTTTCAGTGTTGTAGTTTTGATTTCACTTGAGCCCAACAGTGGCTTGAAATAGTACACTGGAAAAAATAGGGGTGGGGGGAAAAAGTGAGAACTATGTAGTGGGAGTAGTTCTAAATTACAGTAGTTCAGCCACAGAAGTGGGTTTTATCTCTGTTTCTTGCTCCTCTGTGCAATCTTGGCTACTAACACTGGTCTCAGCCCAGTGCCCCTGAAGAGTTACTTACTAGCACTTGTAGAACAACATCATGTTAACAGTGCAAAACCATGGAATTCTATTGCATGTGCTATCAGAGTTCTTGTTTAAAGAAGAAGTAGAGGGTAGGAGGAACTGCATTATGATGGCATGGTACTGTTCCATTTTTTCAAGACATGACTGCTTTTGGAATGATCTTATTTAATGGAATTAATCTGAGCTGGTAAATAAGAAGCATATTTGGATTGAAATCTTTGCTTGACCTGAACAAAGATTTATGTTTTGGACAGAATCCCAGTTTGAGAGAAAATAAGACACTTGAATCAGTTTTCTGTGCAGGTGTGATTCTTTTGTTCCTCTTAACCAAATTGGTCCCATTGGTGTGTGATTGCTGTTCTTCCGGAGTTGTATCTGTAGTTGCTTGAGCTTTGTGGTCAGTAATGATTTCATGATGATTCTTAGTTTTAGTTCTGACTTTGAAGGAAGGCTGACAGGAACACTAAAGGGACCTGCTAGTCAAGGTCATGATCGGAATAATTTTGTCCATCTACCTTCCCATTTGCAAGATTATTTTCACAGTAACAGGGTTTAGAAACCATGTCCTGTGGAACCTAGCAGTGCTGGAAAGATAAAAATATACTACTGAATGGGCTTTACGTTTTGGTTGTCTCTCCTACTCAAAAAGGTAACAGGTAAAGAACTAGGTCCAGTGAGAAATAGGAAAATAAGTTAACTTTTGTAGAGAAGTTATGGCTTGAATTTTTTTTTCTCTTTCTCTTTAGTGCGATAATGTAAGAACAGAAAAGCAAGAATAGAAATTAATTTTTGAGCTTAAGTATTAGAATTTAAATAAAAGATTGCTTTTTCTGTGTGTAGGAATTGAAAAGATGGTGAAGTGTAAAGGTAGTAGAATACGCTTTATGCTAATGTGGGGCAAAATATTTGGTGATAAACTAGGCATTTACTCAGTTATTTTTATTGATACAGATTTTAATATGTTATTCTTTTTGATACAGATATGGTTCTGAACATCGTGAGCACGTGACTTCAAAGATGGACAACTGGATCTTTTATAAGTTGTGATTGGCCTTAAGCTGACTTATAACTGTTGAACAACTTAACAGGATTTCTCTCATTCCTGATTTATGCCTATATAATTGCCTCACACCACCAGCTTAATCATGTATGGAAGTGCTCGGTCAGTTGGTAAGGTTGAGCCAAGCAACCAGAGTCCAGGGCGTTCACCAAGGCTGCCACGGTCACCACGCTTGGGCCATCGTCGAACCAACAGCACAGGAGGCAGTTCTGGGAGTAGTACTGGGGGTGGCAGTGGGAAAACCCTTTCTATGGAAAATATTCAGTCCTTAAATGCTGCCTATGCTACATCTGGCCCTATGTATCTAAGTGACCATGAGAACGTGGGTGCAGACACCCCAAAAAGCACCATGACTTTGGGCCGATCTGGGGGGCGGCTGCCTTACGGAGTTAGGATGACTGCAATGGGTAGCAGCCCTAACATTGCCAGTAGTGGAGTTGCCAGTGATACTATTGCATTTGGAGAGCACCATCTCCCTCCAGTGAGTATGGCATCCACTGTGCCTCACTCACTGCGCCAGGCCAGGGATAACACAATAATGGATCTGCAGACACAACTCAAAGAAGTACTAAGGGAAAATGACCTGCTTCGCAAGGATGTGGAGGTGAAAGAAAGCAAGCTGAGTTCTTCCATGAACAGTATCAAGACCTTCTGGAGTCCTGAGCTAAAAAAGGAGAGAGCTCTGAGGAAAGATGAAGCTTCAAAAATCACCATTTGGAAGGAGCAATATAGAGTTTTGCAAGAAGAAAACCAGGTTTGTCATCTAATGTCACTCTTTCGTTAGTGCAGTGGCATGATTGAATAAATTTAATAAACTTGCATGTCATGTTTAAGCAGCTAAGTTATGTTGGTGCTTTTCCCAGGTAGTTCGTATGAATAAGGTGTATTTTCAACTTGCAAGCCTCTTTTTAAATGTTTCTTGTCAGACTTGCAAGCCACCTCTTGAGCAGTTCTCCTGTGCGTTGTGTTACTTTTCCTAGGACTGATGCTAACCACTCAGTTGACTTTTGGATGTATTTTACCTTGTCCTTAATATTTCTATAGAGTTTCTTGCAGCATTCCCTGGGGCACTGACCCGAAATAAAACTGAACTGTTGCTGAATGTTGACAGATTGCCAGTAAAACAAAGTTCACATTACACTGGTCTTGTTTTAGAGCTCCAGACAAAACCTCCGGAGCTGCAGTTTTCACAAACGTATATAAATTGTGTCCTTGGCTATACTTAAGTAACACTGTTTAATACGCGTACATCTATTCTTTTGTCATAGGTTGTGCATATCTTGTTACAAAACTATCATAAAGCACCCTACCTTTTTTTTTTTGTAGCGGTCTGGCTAGTTAGAGAATAGGCAGAAGATCAGAGGATCTTGGCTGTCTAATTCTTTTGTCCCTCTTAAAAGCATCCCTGAATTAGAATAAAACTCAGAGATAGATTAAAATTGAGGTCTCTTTGTACTCAGCTTTACTTATTAAAAGCTTTTTAAGAATGTTTCCCACCTAGACCCTGTTGCTAGTTTAATCCAGTAGTAACTAGTTGTCTTTGAGTTAGTGTCCTCCTGTTTAGTTGGTTTTCACCAAATGCGAGTTAGGCATCTCTCTGGACTGTCCAGTAAGAAACCTCACCACCCTTATGGAAAACAGGCTCAGAGTCCAACTCCAAAGTTTCCTGAAATTAAGTCAACTTTCGCTGTGATAAAATTACTTTCCCTCTTGAGGTTTTTAAATATCCAAGAAAGTTTAATTAAATACTTTCCATGATTCAAGCATGATCATGTTCTTGAAGCTCTTAAGCTATACTTGCTATTTTAGGCAGCACTTTCACAAGATTTGCTTTAAAAGGTGGGAGAAGGAAACTAGTGGAACGAAAGAACAGCCCTGGTAGTACTTGACATGTTATATACTCTGCTTTCAGATGACCTGTCTTAAATAGCAGATTCTGTTTGGTTAGTGATAATCTGCTACACTGGAGCTGTCTGTGATTTTCTTTTCACTTAAAGAACTGAGTTGAAGAAAGTTAGTTGCTTTTCTTGAGTTAGTATAAAATAATTTAATGAGCTTGTGTCATTTTATAGCTGTATTCTTACTGAATGGTAAGTATCACAATATAGAATTTGTTAATGTGTGTGACATTTTGTATTCATTTTCATGTGTCTTCTTGGAGTGAAGAAAACCTAAAGCTAAACAATTTTATTATGGAAGTGGGATTTCCTCAGAGGGAGTAATCCAGTGAAAATTTTAGTTCTAATGGTATAGTACCAGTAAAATGAATACATGGAATATCATTCACTCAAGTTTCTGATGCTCTTTGTATTTCAGCTGCAGGTCAATATTTTAATTCTCAAATTATTTTCATTTTTATGTTCTGTTTTCATACCAAATGTAGCATCTTAGACTATAGTAACATTCTGAAATCAGTTTTGACGTTTCAGGATGCTGTGGAAATCTTGCAAGAAAAATGAATATATGGTTTAGAATGGTTTAAGTGGTTACTAAACATTTAGATTGGAGAACAGTGATTCTTCTGATTGCCTTTTTTCCTTGTCTTTCCTTTATCCCCTAATTAAACATTTACAGATATTTCCAGGCTGCTGTTCTCTAGACAATCACTATAATTATTACCACACTGGTAGAATTGTATAACTTTGGCCCCCAAAAAAGAAGGGTGCAATTTAAAAGGAAAAGGGTATTATTCCAATGAGCTGTAAAAACTAAGAATGCTAATTAATAGATTATAGTTAGCTAACAGTATGTCCTAATTAAATTCTGAATCCATTGTGTCTTTTATAGCCTTCTGGAGTTGGTCACTTCAGCCCTTTATAAGGAAGATCAGTTTAATAGGATTTACTGTAATTAAACAGACTTCTCTGTTTAGAGACTGAACAAGGGATTTCTCTGATCTGTTTGGGGACCAGAAAAATCTCTTCATTACCCTTCCAGCCTCCCCATAAAATGAGTTCCAGTATAATTGCAGGAACTGATGTTTTAGATCTAAAACCAAGTATTTCAGCACATCACTTTTAATAAAAACTTCCCACATGTGCA
Source organism: Nestor notabilis (assembly GCF_000696875.1). Lineage (NCBI taxonomy): Eukaryota > Metazoa > Chordata > Aves > Psittaciformes > Psittacidae > Nestor > Nestor notabilis. The sequence goes on from NW_009945434.1 coordinate 13,155, forward strand.
GAACTTGTGCTTTATATGAAATTTTGCTAAGGCAAAATTTGTTCGAAATTGACTCAACTCATGGAGCAAAGATGCTGGCTGACTCATGCCCTTATCTGGTAGTTATCTCAATCAATGTGGTCTTGGCTCTTTATTCCTTTACACACTTGATTGTCCCTGATTGTTTGTTTTTGGTGGTTTTTTTAGTTGCTGTTCTTGTCACCTCAACTTCGAATGATTGAATTGTCTCTTGGTTTTGGAAGCTGTTAAAAGGTTGTTAAAAGTTGTTAAAAATTGTTTAAAAAATAGAGGCAGATGTGACCTCTGGTTGATTGCTACCTCAGCCTCCTGTGAAAAATGCACTGGTGTCTGGGGTTTTTTTCCCCATTTCTTAAGAATGTGTGCAAATAAATCACAATTATTGACTTATTGCTTACTGATTTCCAAGAAATTTTCTGGATCCAATAAAGATAAGAGGAAACTAAAAAGCATGCTGCCTTTCCTGAGGCAGTTACATCTCTCTTTGGTTGTCTTCTTAATACAATAGGTAGCAGGGACATTTTGGATATAATACTGAGAATATCACGCACCCATATAGCTCTCATTTCAGTTGAGAGTGCTTTAGTCTTTCTCAGTTGTGGTGTTTTCACCAGATGTGGTGCAGCACAGCTGCATTTCTCAGCTACTCTGAGCAAATGCTACAGCTGTGGGGTGTAGCATATGCTTCATTATTTTCATCTTCTGTTACTGATCTTGAAAAGCCAGAAAATACTTTCTTTTCATAAATGGGGAACGCTATTGTCATCTCATTTTGAAAAGCTCAAAACTAAACATGGGAAGTATTCCTGTAATTAACATAGGTTCTTGGAAAAACACAATAGATTTCAGTGCAGTGTGGATTAGTTATCCAGTTATACTTCACAAGAAGCCAAAAGGAGGATGCAGGTGATTTCTTGAAGTTTAACAAACCCATGTGTATCCAAGGAGGACTTGATGGAGCCAATGAATAGGAGCTTGGTTTTGGCATTGTATCCCTCTCCTCAGCGTGCTTTAGTAGGAACTGTATCTTTTTTGAATTGAAAAATAATTTTTTTTTTAGTGTGTGTGGTTTAAGGTTTCCTTGGAAACCTCTTCATTAGAAGCCAGAAGAGGGAAGGAAAGACAGTGAGTGTTTTTTGTACTTCAATAGAAATAACTTCCCTAAGAACTGGACCATGGTGGACTATGTGGAGCTTGAGAACAAACTCACTCCTCTAAGTTGAAATTTGCTTATACCAAGGTGATTGTCCCTTAGAATAAGCAGTGCAGTGCAAATTTGATGTTTGATGCCCTGCATTGAAACTTCCCACATTTGACTGATCTGTTTTTAAGATCTGATTTATGTTTCAGCTGAAATAACGTGGTACTGCTGAAAACATCTTTTTACTTTGATGTATTTCTGTGGTCTTTTTGTGGTTAGAGTCCTTAGATGTCTGAGTGAGAGAGTTTAACCAAGAAAATACTTCTGAAAGGAATTTCATCTTATTTGGGTAAGCACCTGAAGAACATTCTATGTTATTGTGATGGAGAACTATGATGGGTGTACTGCAGCATTTCATCAGCGTTCTTCTCCAGAGTCAAAAGTTCTCTCTATCTCACAGTAGTGTGAAATGAGCATCTTACTTTTCAAAATATAGTTGTCCATTTGTTAGCCTCTTAACTGCATTAGGTGCTGCTCTTGGGACTGGCTGAGCTTCTAATGCATACATTGTTTCTCTGAAAATCAGATTAATTCTCACTTCTCCATTGATTTAATTTTTTTTTAATTAAATAAATAAAAAAATTAATTTGCCTTCATACTGTATCATTCTCTTACTAGTACTGTTCCTGAGTTGGTTAGTAGCTGATAGAAAGCTAAACTTTTTCCCATTATGGATGTTTAGTTGTGCAATATGCGATTCTACGGTCAGTGGTTTAAAGGCATTATCTGTATCCCACAACATTACACTTAAATAATTCTTTCAGTGGCAGGGGGGGCCTCCGGTTTCTAGCATGT
>NW_009945434.1:15199-28559 GCF_000696875.1 Nestor notabilis
ATGTTGCCAGCTTTAAGGTTCATTCTGTCTTTCCCCCAGTCACAGCATGAAATGATAACTTCTCTCTCCTTTAGAATAACTCAAAGCTATCTCCTCAAGAGTGCTTGATATCTGAGGCATTCATCAAGTTGCAGAACTTTGTAATGACTTCAGAAATTGTCGTGTAATCACCCAGGAACCAGGCCATCTGTGTTCTGTCTCTTTGCAATTGTATAAGGAAATAAAATTAGACTTTTTGTGCTTGTCTAGGTTCCCCAATACTCCTTTTCTCCCATGTTTCCTATTGAAGTAGAATCTAATACCTTGATTTGCTTTGAACTGTAGCACAGGCTGAACAGCTGGTCTCTGCTTGATCCATTAAACATACAAGGGAAATACTACCAACTTGAAAGCAGCTTGTAATAAAACAGGTGATGTCAGTGGTATTGTTCAACTTTGTAGTTTAACTGTGCTTTTTGCTGTTAAGCTGGACGAATGATTACTTTAAATTCTGAAGAACTTGAAATGTCTGCTATATTTTATTATTTTTTTTTTTTTACCACTATGTGTTAAGGCTATTCAGACATTACAGAATGTTTTGCAATTGCAGAGTCAGTATTTACATTTAAACAATAAAGAAAAGAAAGAATCTATGGAAGGAGTCATTATCAACATCTAGACCAGTATTGGAAGAGATCTCATGATAATTTGAATGTTTGTCAGTTGACCTCCATTAAAAAGTTCTTATGAATTCACCCTTGGAAGAGACCGGATTACTAAAAAAAAACCCCAAACAAAAACAACATAAAAAAGCCCAAAACAACCCAACACACCACAACATCCTGCCTCCTCCCCCCCGCAAATCCCCAGAAGCATTAAAACAGTCTTTTTGCATGTGCGCTTATTGAAATGGGCATGATCAGATGCCAAAATACTGGCACAGAACACCAGTAAGAGGGCTTCTAGTGATCGTTGCATTAGAAATTGGAGGAGTTAAACTTATGTATAACAGTTACAGGAATAAATACCTTGTGACTGGCTTCTTCAGGTTAATTTTAGTAACTTCGTTTGTAAACTGGAATGTGAAGTAATGTATTATCGTTGGTAAACCTAAGATTTTGATGTCTGTTGCATTTAAACTGTTTATATACAAGCTTTTAATTTTTTAAATTTTTTATTCATGTACTACCAGTTTTTCCTATTGATATTTAAATGACTCAAGTATATGTATAGTGCTCTGGTTTTGCTCTTCCCTGAGTAGGGGCTACTGGTCCAGGATCCCCTTGAAACTGAGAAAAATGATTTAGTCTTTGCTACTTTGTGCTGCCTGCAGTTCCTATAAGGATTGCTTTTAAAATCTAATGATTTTTGCTGCTTATTTGGAAAATAAATACTATAAGCCAACAAGGGTGAGCAATTGTTTGGAGGCAGTTAGATCCTTCCAGAATTTGACTCCACAGTGTCAAAAGGAATTTAAAAGCAGTATGTAGTTGACTAATGATCTCGGGCAGTTAATTGCAAGAACACAGAATAACACCAGGGGGGTGATGGCATTTCTAATCTCATGCATAACACAACGAAAATACACTTTTTGTTGAGGGGCAGGGAGAAGGGGGTAGAGATCAGCTGTCCAATGTAAAGATCTTTTTCAATGCTCTGCAAATACAGCAGAGAAGTGGAGAAAAAATTTTACCTTTTTTTAAAGATGCTTTGTTTAAAATCTGTTGCTGTGTGATTTCTGTGTTGTTATCGGTTCTGTACTGTGCTGCTGTGCATTTCTGTTTCTGCAGTGGTAGCCTTTCCTGCTTCTTCCCATCTTTTCCTCTCCTTTCACATCCCTGCTCAAGTGTGCTGCGGAGAGAAACTGGGAGGCAGCCTAGGTTTGGAAAAACTAATAAAGAAATGGTAGTCCAAAATTACCTAAGCCTCATCAGTATCTGTATCAAATCTAAGTACGGTTGTATTTTTTTCTGGCCAATACATACTACATCATCATTGTGTTCCTATGAGCAGCCCTATTAAGGAGTAGGTACTTCACTAAATACTCTTGCTGTCTAAATGATTCACAGTTGCAGGCCTTCTGCATGAGAAAGTATGCTTGACATTGAGTTTATGGGTTTTTTTGGTCCTTCTTGTCAGATGATCAGGTACCAGCTACCTTAAGTTGTTAAATTTTGAGAACAGATGGTCTTCTAATTATAAGTTGATGTGGCTTCCAAAGAATACGGGGTCATGCATTTCCTTCAATACTGTTGCCGCTTGTTTCTAAGATTAAAACAAGGCAGCACATGAACTACAACCATTTTTAGATGAAAACCTGTTTTTTCTTCAGGTAGTTTGTACAGGATATGGTTCTTCCACAGTAGTTGGTCACTCCCGTTAGTGGGGAGGAGGAGAAGCAAATCCTACCTTTCTAATGTAGTGTGATAAGGCTTGCATACCTTTTTCCATTACAGAGTTATGAAGTTGTCTGAGTTAAAGGTCTGGTTTTTAGTGGAATCGTGTCTCAGATGACAAATACTTATTTTTGACTGAGGGGAGGGAAAAGCTTTCTGAACATGCATTCATGTTGTAACACGTCTTGGAGGACCTTTAAGTGCAAGAATGCTCATTTCAGGCTTAATCTATTGGTAGATTTGGGTTATTTTGGACCAGGAAGATGTCCTGACACTGAAGACAGTGGTGTGTTGTATAGTAGACCTCCTGTCTTGCTGTGAGAAAACAAAGTTGTTTGGTTGGGGTTTTTTTTATTATTTTTTTATTTTACTATTGAAATATTGTTTAGACTTCCCACATTATAAGTGAATATCAGTTCTTGGATGAAACGAAACAAAACATGAAGCGACAAAGTAACTTGAGGTCACTAGAGCTTTCCTCATTAGAGAGGCAAGATACGTACGCAGCTTATGCCAGCAGTCTGATCTCACAGCTGTAAGCCTTCACGAGGCTTACTCTTACAGTTCCATCTCTTTTGAGAGATGGGAACATTTAATACTAAACATTTGATTTGCTAGAGGATTCAGGGCTTCATACCAAAAGCTCTTAAACTCTTACTGGAAATGCTATAAATGTCAAAAGCAACACAACTAAAGAAACACCAACCTGCTCAAAAATTAAAGCTTTGCTGCAGAAGATGCTAATCCTCCAAAAACAATCCACAAAGAAGCAATAAATTGATGAGAAAGACTGTCTTTAAGAGTGGTCACACTTCTACAACGGAGGCTAGATCCTTTCGGTGGAGCTAGATGTTATGATTGAAGGTTTCTATTATCACGTCTGTGCTAAACACTTCCTTGCCAGCATGCTACAAAATGAAGTTACTTTTTCTGCTTTTCAGGAACTGGAAGGTGCACCTTATGCACACAAATGAAAAGCAACTGTGAGGTTTTTCTCTTCCACGTGAGAAAAAGATGGTCTTACAGCTGCAGCGCAGACTCAGAAAGAGCAAAGGAGGGTGTTGGATAAGATTTGCTCCTGTCTCTTTTTAGGTTAGGGTTTGTTTCATGCAAGTCTTAGTGAACATAGTTGTTTATCTGATCCACAAGAGATCCCTCATTAAGTAAGACTTAATTATTGGTCTGGATTTTGCATTAAGTAGAAACGTACATATGAAGTTCCTGAAGGTGGTTTTGGTTTCTAGGGCAAGAGGTTTCAGTATTTCTTTGCTGGATGAGAAAAGTACGCTTACGGAGAGGATGACAAAAGCTAAAAGCTTTAGGCTGACGATTAGTGCTAATAGGTGAACCGATGAATCCCGGAATAATCCTGGAGAAAGGAAATGGGCAGAAAGAGCAAGCATAGTAAAGGCTTTTAATTAGGTTGTTAGGAAACGCTGTGTCCTGCACTGGAGACTTTGGAATTAACTGCCTTACTTCCCTCAACCGGATAAATGTAGAGAACCAGATTGTTCAGTGATTTGTTACTCATCTCTGTTTGGTTTAGGAGTACAAATGACAGTGTTATGTTTACTAGGTAGAGCATAGTTAAACATGATCATTTTAGTGTCTTTCTTATTTTTGCTGCTAAGTAATCCTGATGAGGAAGGAAAGAAGGACTTTGGGAGGAGAGAGCAGAGGTTAAAATGTGGATAATTCTTTGATATGACCAAGTATGGCAATCTTCGTGTGTTTTACATTAGCGTAACAAATATGTATTTTTTCTGAAATCTTCCCTTTTTGTGTGTATGTGTTAATTTTAACAGATGTAGTTGCTTATGGAGATTTATCCAGAGGAATTGTACAAAAGGCCCACAACCATAGATGTGGGGTTTTTTTGAGGGTAGAGAAATTTCCCAGTCTTCATCAGGCTGTATATCAGTTGAGTAAAGTCAAATTATTCTGTCTGTGGAAGCTTCAGTTTGGAGGACAATTTTTAAGGCTTTCTCTGACAGATGGTATTTGATGGGTCAGGTTTGCCCATATGGTTCTAAGCCTGTTAATGTGTAACTGTTTTAAGAGATCTGTGAGCCTAGTTACTTGGAGGAGAGATCTTTCTAAGGTAACATAGGTATACTTTCATGCAAGAAAGTAAATAGTGTGCTACGTATGTACAGGCAATATGTTTTTATAGGTGAGGAAAAATTACGAAGTCAACCATTTTGTGATCCTCTTTGCAAAGGGTGTTTGGACCTTCTGATCACTTCACCATGTCTGGGAGGTTCCAAAGAATGGAATTATCTGCAATAATTTATTTTGAAGGGGAATCCCAAAAAAACCCCACCTGGCAATAAAATGAATAAATCCAAACTTTTCTTAACACTGAATTAATTGTGATTTGAACTTGCAGATTTTGACAGTAAGAAAAGTTTTGGTCATGATTCATGAGAAGCTCTGTGCACATACTTGACCAAACAGTTGAAGTAACCTGAGCTCATGCTATTGTGTGTGCTCAGGTTATGATTTGTAACACTTTTGGCAGTTGTTCTAGTGAGATCCTACTAGTAGTTCCATAATTAATCCTTTATAAGCCATTTTATTTGGAAATAGTATACATTGTAATTACTATTACCTGATCTTGCTTTTTAAAGTCACTAAATAGGTTTACAATTTGACTTGAAAATTGGGCTGTGCACTTAACATATAAAAGTTGAACAAACTGGGCTGCTAAGTTCTCTTTTGCCTGTCCCAGAAATAAGATTCAAAATCCAACGTTTGCTATTTAAAGAAGGTTCCAAGTTATCATTTCTATCCAGGAAAAGGTTTTACTTTTTTTTTTTTTTTTTTTTTGCAAAGGCTGGGAATACATTCAAGACCAGCCTTCTAAAACTACATGCTGTGTTTTCTCAAAGCAGAATCGATTTAGTGTGTACTCGTTCAGAAATCATTCCTCTCCTTCTTTCCTATTGGCTGAATCAGCTCAAATCTGTATGCTTTTAAGAGGTCTGAGGTCTGTCTCTTTTTTTTGACTGTGTGAGAATTGTTGTTCATTCGTATTTAGCATTATTTTTTGCTAATTAACTGTTTACAGTGTTTCATGTCAGACTTCTTTAATCTGAAAGACTGGGAACTTGTGGAAGAAATCATTAATTCACTTTTTTAATACAGTTAATATGTTTTGGGGTTTTTTGTGAACTGCTAGATGCTAGACAGTCTTTGAAGACTCATCTAGAAAAAGTAGATCTGTATTTCAAAGGTTGAACTTGTTAGCAGGTTATTTGGTGCTGTAAGACTTGATTATAGGTAGGTAGTAGTTGATGCTGGGACCCCTTCATATGTACTGTATATAATTTGGCTGTTTAACTCTTGACTAGATTTATTCTGGTCTGTCGCACGTAACATTTCCCACACATGTGATTTATGCTATCTGAAGGAGTGATACTTAATTCAGTTCTTTATTTCTCCACTAAGGATTGGGGTGTGTTGGTGATTTGCACCTCGAGGAGAGCTTATAGAAACATAGAATCATAGAATGGTTTGGGTTGGAAAGGACCTTAAGATCATCTAGCTCCCCTGCCGCCTGGCCAAGGCTCTGTCCAACCTGGCCTGGATTAGTTTTGTGGGGTTTTTTGGTTTTGTTTTGTTTTTTTTTTTGTTGGTATTTTTAGCTTCTGTGTTAGTTTCCTCTGATTTCCATCTATTTCACACACACACCAAAACTGTTTTGTGAAACCAACCAGCACGTGACAGGTAGGAACTATCTGAGGATCTTCCAAACAGCGCTGCAAATAAAAGGCTGTTGAGTATGTAGTCATGTTTGTACAGCTTCTAATGCTTGAGCCTTTGAAGGAGTCTAAATGCTGATGAATTAAACATTTAAACACTCAGGAAGGCACATGTTATTGCCATCAATGAATGTATATTGTAAAATGTTTCCAAACCAGTATATTGGGTTAGAGATATGATTATTCAAAATCATGTGGTTAGTGGTTGCTGTAGTTTGAGATACTGGAGAATTGCTGTACTCCGTGTTAACTATTAGAAAGCAAAATCACCCCCTACTTTAAAAAATAATTGCATATATTAAGTGCTTTGAGCTCTTCAGACATACATTTGTAAGAGTTCTGTCACATGCACAGGTTAGGCTGGAAGGACGATATCTTTTTGTCACCTTTTCTTGAAGGGTGTTGAGCTTCAGCTGTTCAGCGCAGTTGACATGTGTTTCTTTGTGACTAAACAACTCTGTCATTTAATTTTGTTAATAATCTGTGAGTGAAAGAACTAATTTTAGTAGTGCACCAATAGCAAGAAGGGGCAGTATGGCCTCCATAAGCCTGTATATAACTGAAATGATGTGATAAGGTTTTCCTGCTGAGCACTTTATTTTCTGGACTTCTTATCATTTCAATTAGAACTTCATGAATAGCAAACTTTACTACAAAAATGCAGAAGTAATATTTTCTCAATATCTCTGTAGGGTTGTTTTTTTTTTTCATTTTAAAATGGAATATACTATAATTTTTTTTTTTTTAGTTGCCATTGGATAGACAATATTTCTGCCCATAATCTTCCATTCAGTTAGGTTTCTTTTAAGGTATGAAAGTCAGTGATTTCTGCTTTTTAAATTCAGATTTATGTACATTGCAGACAGAAGTAGTGATTAACTTGCAAAACTGCTTACCATGTGAAAGATTACTAGTAAATCCTCACATTTTGGAATGATGGGAGGCCTGGTAAAAAGCCCACCTTCAGTTTATGGAAGCCACTTTCTGGACTGAACTGGGCAACAGACTTGCACACAGTAGAGTAACTAGTAAGGTATTTTGTAATTACAAGGGCAGAACATGACTACTTGAATTTGGTGTCTTTATGATCTCTATTAATCCTAAAGTAACTGGTCGAGGTTCTGCCATTCCCTGTACAGTATGTCATAAACCTGAATTACAGGTAACGAGAGTGACACCATGTTAGTACTTCATCAAGTTACAAAACTGCTCTTACTGCTGTAAACAGGTTCAGTTTCAAGTAGAAAATGCCTTCCCTTTTAACCTGTTTTAACATGTTCTGAATTAACATCTCAGTTGTTTTCAGAACTTTTGTCTAACAATTCAGAACAAAAATCTATCAGGATTTTGTCATTAAAGGGTGCTATTAAATATTACAACATTGAATCAAGAGAATAGGAACTTACGTAAAACATGAAGTATAAGGCATTAGAGTGTATTTTTATTAGAAGTGATTGGCAGTTATTAACAGTACCCTCATATACAGTACTTCAGTTGGTACTAAAATTGTTGTTTTTTCTTCCCAGAGTCTTTTATCTCTTAATCTTTGTTCTTTTGGGCTAGTTTCCTCTTCCTTAAGCACAGTTCTTGTCTTTTCCCATTTCAGTGTTGGTCTAGCTACTGGAAGATGAGTACATAATTGTTCTTATGTCACTTTCGATGTTGGAATCATTTAAATTGCACAAGTTCAGTTTTGTGCAACAGGTTATGCCTTAAGGCACACAAACATATGTATCCAAGCTACTCATTTACATGGCTAACTTGGAAACAAGAAGGGCTCTGTTTTTCATGGAGTTCTTACACCTTATGTTCAAAGCACAGTTAATGTTGACTAGATAGTTGCAGATGATTTGTGCATCTTCTGAGTGGCCAAGTCAGGTCAACAACAGAAGAGTGTGGACATCGTAAGTTGAAACATTTAACCAATTTGACAATTGGCCTCTGACAGAACCTCTCTGGAAAAAATGTCTCGTTGCTTTAACTGTATTTTTCCACTTACCTGCTTTCTGCTTATTCTTGATGCACTTTAATTTCTGCAATAAAATTCGAGTTGTGTTGGGCAGTATCAGTAATTACTATCACTATAGGGTTTCTTTTTGCGCTCTAGTACCCATCATTCTTTGCACCAAATGAGGCACAGTTGGTACTGTTGTAATGTGAGCACATATTCAGCATATGGTGGATAAAGAAGAATCAATTCAGTAAGGATACATTAGGAAGTCCTGAACTTTGCACATATTTTTAATGTAGTTTTTGGATGGAATTTGCTTTTTAAATCATGCATTTCCACTGTCATTAATCTTACATAATTTGTCATTGGTGTCCCCTTTTGCTGGTACTAGTTTTAGTGAGTTCAGTGAATTCTTTGGTTGAACTGAATGTCAAGGAACTGGTCTGGTTAAACAGTTATCTGGCAAAAAGGTTCATTTTCACATGACTTTGTTCTTTAAACAGCAGCGCTGAGGGAAGTAAGATTAAAGGATATAACCTTAGAACAGTAAAGATATTTCTATTACTGTAAAACATCTTTTGTAATGAACTCTGGAATGAAGTCAATCTTGCTTATGCTGACAGTCATGAATCATTTATTTCCTGCTCGAAATGTCTATTTTCAGGACAGAGTTTGGACAGAAGTAGTAAATGAGGATTGAATTTTCCTTTCAATTTTATAAACTCACTAAGAACATAGTTCAGTTTCTGAAGATTCCCATTTTTGGGTAAGTATTAAGGAAAGGAATGTAGAAGGTTTTTCTCAACTCCTGCTTGTGGAACTTCAAGAGCTTTTAATGTGAAGTGTAGTGTTGATCTCCTAGATATTTCTTCATCCTTCCCACTTGGCTTCCTACACTCTCCCACAGTATGCAAATAGAGAGATAACGCATCTGAACAAAATTGTTGCATCTTTCTGTGCTATGCCAATTTGGTCAGGTACCCAAAAACATTTCCCAGGCCTCTGTGACCAGAAGCGGGTTTCAAGGAGAAGAACTACCAGTGCTGAATTGAATGAGGGTTGAGTGAGGGATTAGTTCAATTGTAGAATCAGAGAATCACAGAATACCAGGTTGGAAGGGACCTCAGGAATCATCTGGTCCAACCTTTCTAGGCAAAACATGGCCTAGAGTAGATGTCCCAGCACCCTGACCAGCCAAATCGTAAAAGTGTTCAAAATTTGGGGAATCCACCCCTTCCCTGGGGAGATTATTCCAATGGCTGATTGTTCCAATTGTGAAAAATTTTCCTATTGTGTCCAGTTGGGATCTCACCAGGAGTAACTTGTAAAACATGGGAGTAAATCTGTAAAGTGGGAGTCATTGTAAAAAGGATTCTCCACCTTCTTTTGTAGCCACTCTTTAAATGCTGGAACGTGGTGATAGGTCTCCCCTGAGCTTTCTCTTCTCTAGGCTGAACAAACTCAGTTTTTCAGCCTTTCCTCACACAGCAGGCTTCCCAGTCCTTTGACCATCTTTGTGGCTCTTCTCTGGATCCTCTCCAGCCTGTCCACATCTTTTTTGTATAGTGGGAACTAAAACTGAACACAGTATTCCATGTGTGGCCTGACAAGTGCTGAATGGAGTTGGATAAGGACTTCTTTATCTCTGCTGGTGAAGCGCTTGTTCATGTAACTCCACATCCTCTTGGCTTGCTTTTCACAGCAGCACGTTGTTCGCACCTATTGAGCTTGTTGTCCACCAGGACCATCCCAGGTCCCTTTTCCCAGAGCTGCTCCCCAGCTGGGTAGATCCCAGCCTGTGCTGCACTCTTGGTTTGTGTTTTCCCAGGTGCAAGATCTTACACTTGTCTTTGTTGAAATTCATACGGTTCTTGTTACCCCACTCTTCCAGCCTATCTGGGTCATCCTGCAGAGTGGCTCTCCCTTCTAAACTGTTCATGTAACTCCACATCCTCTTGGCTTGCTTTTCACAGCAGCACGTTGTTCGCACCTATTGAGCTTGTTGTCCACCAGGACCATCCCAGGTCCCTTTTCCCAGAGCTGCTCCCCAGCTGGGTAGATCCCAGCCTGTGCTGCACTCTTGGCTTGTATTTTCCCAGGTGCAAGACCTTACACTTGTCCTTGTAGAACTTCATAAGGTTCTTGTTAGCCCACTCTGCCAGACTATCCAGGTCTTCCTACAGAGTGGCCTCTCCCTTCCAAAGTGTCTGCTTCCCCACTCAGTTTGGTATCATTGGCAACCTTGATCAGGGTTCACTTGATCCCATCTTCCAGATCACTCATGAAGACATTGAACAGTGTTGGGCCAAATATCGATCCCTGGGGGGACCCCACTAGTGACAGGTCTTCAGTTTGAAAAGTAGCTACTCACCACCACCTTCTGGGTGCAGCCAATCAGCCATTTCCCACCCACCACACAGACAACTTGTCTAAGAGGAGGATGTGGGAAACAGTATTGAAAGTCATCAGTTTCCAGTATTTCTGATGTGTGGCAATTACTATTGTACTGTTGCTAGCATTACGTTCATTGTCTTCATCAAGCATGCAGGCTCTTCAGGGAGGAGTTGTAGTCCAGATGCATTAGATCTAGATAGACTTCAGGGCTTATGTTTGGCAGTATTCCCACAAACCAAGTTTATTTATGAAAGTATAACTGTTATCTTTCCAAATCCTGGGTTCAGGACATAGAGCTCTGATTTGTTTTGTCTCCCACCTTTTCAGTAGCTCTGATTCTATTGCAGATTTATTTTTAAGTATTGATTAGTTTCTTCACTAGATGCAATTTTTCTCAATTTTTTTATAATTTCAATGTTAACACTTATGGACAAAGCGTTTGTTTTTCGAAGCACTGAACTAATGCTCGTGACTCATTTATTTTTAAACATGTCTTTGAGGGAGGAAGATATTTTGTTACAGATGGTAATGTTACATTTAAAATATTAATCGACATGGAGGCATATCTGTATGAGAGTTTGTGGTGAGCCTTACGTTGTTGCTTGATCTTTTTTTAACTTCAAGAGGAGTGTGCAGTCTGCATGAGAGTTTTGTAGCTGCTCTGCCCTTGGCTCACTGTTCAATTTCAGTTCAGGTCAGACCATCTCCATGTTAGCTTTTTCAGTAGGCCTGCAGTCCGAGTTTCCTGAGGGTTTTCTCTAGTCTTACAGTTTAATTTTTCAGAGTATAGGTAGCCATTTTATTTTGATCTATGCTTTGTGATGGTTCTTCAGGCACTATCTATTTCACCAATTTATAACCTGCATGCCTATGATCAGATTTTTAAAAGACCTGATTTATTATCTTTTTAAAAATATAAATTTTAACCACACTTTCTTATTTTTTTTGTTCTGTAGTTAGCTGATTTAGTTGTCACTAGGTTCTTTCTGGCTGTTAGAGAATCTTGCTCATTGCCCCTGAATGCACACAATGACAGCATGTCCAACACCACAGTCCGTAGCCTTTAGACCTAGTCTTGTCTAACTGATATAATTTTCCCACTTATTTTCATTAAATTTTATTTCTTTCTTTCTAATTTCACAGCCTTCCCATTCCAGTCTTTGCTGTGCTCATCATGTTTTTCTCTGTTTGGGCTGTGTGGAAGGTATGGTCTGTGTTTAACTTCTAGCAAATAGGTTAAATGACACCGAGTCTCACTCGCCTTTAGGTTCTAATCAGTTTTCTCATTTAATCCGGATACTACTTGAACAAGGATAATAAAAGAAACTCTTTTTTCACAGCCTCTCTTGTGGTGGGCTGACCTTGGTCAGCTGCTAGATGCTCACCAAGATGCTCTTTTGTTCCCTCTCTTCAACAAGAGAGGGGGGAGAGAAAGATGAAAACGCTTGTGGCTGAGATAAAGACAAGGAGATTGCTTACCAGTTACTGTCATGGGCAAAACAAACTCAACTTGGGGAGTCTGGGAGAGATTTAGATTAGGTATAAGGAAAAAATTCTTTACTGTGAGGGTGATGAGGCACTGGAACAGGTTGCCCAAGGAAGCTGTGAATACTCCATCCCTGGTGGTCTTTAAGGCCAGGTCGGATGGGGTTTTGAGCAACCTGGTCTAGTGGAAGGTATCTCTGCTGATGCAAGGGAGGGTTGGAACTAGATGATCTTAAGCCCCTGTCCAATTCTAACCATTCTATTATTCTATGAAGATTAACTTTTTTTTTTCCTGATTAAAATGGAGTAGGCTAATGAAACACAGATGAAACTAAAAAGAACACCTTTCTTGACGGGAAAAACACCAGCCTTGAGTTCACTTTTTCTTCCTGGCTTTTCTAGCTGTTTGACATGGGTGCTACTCCTGATCTCTTCTTACAAGATCATCCTTGCAGCCCCCCACTACCAAAACCATGCCACATAAATCCTGTACACCTGTGCATACCTAAGAGTGAGTGCTGTCATTGACTTTTGAGTATTCAAGTTTATTACTGAAGACTTACATAATAGGTCATTACAGATTTGAGCAGTCTCCCATTACTTTCCAGATAATTAAAATGCTGTCGTAAACACTGTCAAAGTCTGTAAAGTAAATATAGAACAAACAATCTGATTAGTTTGTTTTTATTATCTTTCTCACTAATTTGGAGTCCCCATTGATTCAGTTTCCTTACAATAATCTTGTAAAATGTTAGTCTGGGTAAGTACCTTGCACGTGTTATGCCTTTCCTAACTTTATACTGTGGCAGATCTTTATTTGGTCCTTTGATCTTCGTATATTTATATGGATATCATCAGCTTCCCAGATCTAGCATTCAGCTGGATGTGGAAATGCTGGTGTGGTTCAGGAGCTGCTGTCCTAATAATTTTATTTTTTTCCTTTCATGCAGATTTTGTTACTCTTTCTTGCAAGTCAGAATTCCCTTTTTGTTTATAGTCTTTAATTTGTTCAAGTGATAGCTCACTTTTGTGTTGTTGATACTCAGGTACAAGCACACTGTTGCAGTCACACACACACCAACCTCCCCACCCCTCATATATTGCCTATACCTGTCTGCACCTGCTTAAATAGTTTTGTCTCTGAGATCCTCTCAACAGGTCAGCTTAGGGAATCTGTTCAAAGAGCCTACTTTCTCTTTTACCTTCAGTACTGAGATCATACCGGGTTTTGACACTGAGGACCTTTGCTTGTTTCTGCCTGTAATATAGCTTTTAGTACCAGAGAGCCTAATGGTGGAAATGCTTGGTCTTCTAAGCTTTTTGTATCGAAGTAGCAGGTTTGATGTGTTCAATAGGAACAATCTCTTCTTTGTTTTTTATCTTCTTCCCTC
>NW_009945435.1:0-52224 GCF_000696875.1 Nestor notabilis
ACACCTCCCAAGCCTGCAGTCACCTCCCTACAGCATTTACCCTTCCCCATGTCCCACAGGGTGTATGGAAACTGACCCCCCTCACTCCACTGCAGTTACCGGCCCAACAGGGAGGACACAGCGCTGCACATCACTGTCTTCTGCTCATACCTCTCCTGCAAACCCCACAGCTGCAGTGGCCCCGCTTCCTCTAACCTCAGTGCGATTACAGGAAGCACGAGCCATTGCTGTGTTAAAAAGACATGGTGGGCGCACCTTTTACATCAGGCCCTGTTACATCTTTTTTTCCCCACAAGTCACAAGTACCTAAAAGTAACTCTTCATGCACACAGACCAGTGCAATACAGCACAGCCCGGCACGTTTGTATCCACACGGGGCACCCTACAAGCACAGGCAGGCAGCGCTGCTGCAGGACCTTGCGTGCAGGCTGCTGTTCATCATCACACCACCTTGTGAGGGACTCTTTGGGTCAGTCACTCAAACACAAACAAACACTAGACCCCTGACTTACACAGGTCACAAAGAGAAGATGATGCAATTCCAAGTCAGTTTTCCACAGTTAGTCTGGGGGGGTTGTTCCCTCAAAATACGTCTGCGTATGCCTTCAACTGCTGTAAGATATCGGTTCTGAACATGTGTCCTTCTGTCCACCCTCTTCCCCAAAAGCCCCCTGGCAGCTCATCCTTGCTCACACAAGGCCGACACCGAGGAACGCTGGCAGCCACCAGCAACAATGGGGTGCAGTGTGCCAGCAGCACCAGCCAGAACATCCGGCCATGAACCCACACATCCTACATTCCATCCAGAACCTCTGCACAGGCTCCTGCCAGCTGCAGGTTACAGACACGCACTGGTTCCTGCACTGGTTTGATGCAGGTTTCATGGCACTCCAGGAATTGTGGAAGTCCCAGCAAAGAGGCACAAGGATTATCAGGGGACTGGAGCACCTCTTATGAGGAGAAATTGTTTAGTCTAGAGAAGAGAAGACTGACAGGGGACCTCATTAATGTACAAAATACCTCAAAGGTGGGTGCCAGAAGAATGGTGCCAGACTCTTCTCAGTGGTGCTCAGCAACAGGCCAAGGAGCAATGGCCATGAATCAAAACACCAGAAGTTTCACCTCAACATGAGGAAGAACTTCTTTACAACGATGGTGTCAGAGCACTGGCACAGGCTGCCCAGGGGGGTTGTGGGTCTCCCTCTCTGCAGACATTCAAAACCCGCCTGGACACGTTCCTGTGTCGTGTTCCTTTGACACCTGCCCTGGGTGCCCCTGCCATGGCCACCAGGGTTGGACTGGATGACCTCCAGCGATCCCTTCCAACCCTAACAGTTCTGCGACGCTGTGCTTCTGGCATGGCTGTGGCCACAGAGTGTGCTGAGAGGTGGCTGTTCTGTGGGGGGAGTTTCCTTCCCTCACAAGGAAAAGGCAATAAGCCTCCACAGGATGGTCCTGCAAAGTGGCTGAGGCCGTCTCCACTGCAGTCCTGACAACCCTGAAGATAAGCACAGATGTTTTAGAAATACACCCCAAAACACTATTCTGACCAAGCTGACTATGAAGGAAGACACTTCCCTGCAAACAGGAACTGGCAAGACTACTAGAATAAACACTTTCCTAGTGGCCATGTCAGTTTGTTTCTAAACCTAAAAACCAAAACCAAACCACCCAAAGAAACAAAAACCACCAAAAACCCCACACCAAAATAACCCCACAACCTACTACACCCACTCCCCCCCAAAAAAAAAAAAAAAAAAAAACAAACCACCAAGAGAACCCCCGACACCAACTGAAGACCTTCAAGAGCAAATGTGATGCACAAAAATACCTTTAAATCCAAGCTGGCACATACTCAGTCTCTAAATAAACACAGACAATACTGGCTTGCATCCTCTCCAAACCAAGTGGAGTGCAGTCTGGAAGTCATACAAGTGGCCTCTGGAGACCAGCCATACACCAATTCCAAATGGCAATTTGGAGAGCCTACTTGAAATGCATCCTGTTCCACGCAAACTTGAATTCACCTACCTGTGAAGGGCTCAGGATTACATACTCCACCACCAGCCAAAGCATGGGGGTCTAAAATGTGGTTATGTGAATCACAGCTGGAATTAAAGACAGCTGCAGAAGTTTTGGAATAAGAGTGTCTGGATAATACATCAAACCCAAAGAAAATCAACTGAACAACAGTCTTCAAAATGCTTTATTGAACCGTGTGTCTTATCGTAATGTGCAGAAGATGTGTTTGAAAAGACTACAGCTTGAAAAACTTCTGAAAATCCTCAACAATCAATAAAAAAAGTCCCTACTGGGGGTAACTCTCAGGACAACCAGAGGCCTCATGTAAAGTTTCTCTTGAAACATTTTCTGTTGCAGAGACTAACAGAAAACAAAGCCAGTACTGCTCCATGTGGAAACAATCAAGATTTGAGGATTTAAAAAGAAAAAAACAGGAAAAAAAAAAAAAAAAAAAAAGAAGAATGGAACTTAAAACTTCAGCCTATGGGGTTGCTGCTTTTGCTGCTGTTACGCTGGATTAGCATACACGTCACAGTTCTGCTGAGAACACCATCTGGTGTTCAAGTCTGTAGATTTACTCTAAAACCCTAGCAATGCTGCAGAGATGGAAGGATACATAGAAAGAGAGAGGGGGTGAGGTGAGGAAGTTCTGGGAAGACACCATTATGATATAAGCCTAGTTTAAATTTTCATCAGAAGCTGTGTGCATTTTGTTTTTTTATAATCTAACTTTACATTCAAAAACCCACCAAAGGAATAAAAATAAAACCACAAAAAGAAAAAAAGAACACCAAAACCAAAAATACCCATTCTGTCCTTGGGGCTATCATAAACTTCTATGCAAAAGAACACCATACTCTTGTTTTCCAAACCAGCAGGGTTAACAGTATAGGCATGTGGGTGGCACAATTCAACTAAAAGGCTTTTTCAACTTTTTATACCAGCAAAAATAACCAAAAGAAACAATAAATAAAAGGTGCTAAAGTTAGCATTAAGAATTCAATTGTAATATTCTGACAATCTGGGAATCCAAATCCTCAAGCTCTCCTGATACTGACAGGTCTCTGCAAACTATGAAGCAAATACATAAATAACTCAAAACACGATTGAGACTGTGAAAGCCTTTTAAAAACTAAAGACAACATGATCCAGGTTAACTTTCTTTTTAAACAGTGAATATATGAATTGTCTACACCTGAATAAAACATACTTAACAATGAAAAAATTTTAACAACCACAAAAAGGAAAAACTTTAAACAAAAGTGAACATCATTTGATTTCAGGGCACACAAAAGCCCCTCGCAGTAGCTTCCAGCAGTGGCCTTACTGTTGTTCCGTCTCCTACAGGTGCATAAAACGAAGTTCAACTCCACACTGAGGTGATGGCTAATAGGGCAACATAATGGTCACATAGAGCAAAACACCATGCCCTGGTCACAGCAATATATCCCACTGCAGAGTTTCCATCCTGTGCAGGAACAGCACATAAAGATGTCATTCTGTCACATATTATTCAAAAGCTACTTTGTGGCCACAAACTGCTAGTCAGCACTAACCTTTTTGTCATTTAACCTTCGAATAATGGGAAAGCTTTGGGTATTATAGTTTTACTCCTTGTATTTAATTTTTTTAAATGACAAGGTCACTAAAACTCATGCACGCTGCAAAAAACATCATGCAGTAGTTAAGGTAAACCATCCAAGCAGTTTTATTCATTAATATTCATAAATACACACAGCAGCTTCATTAGAGATTTTTCATTTTTTTCCTCTTCAGTTTGAATGTGGAGTATTAGGAAAGCCTTTTGCATGTCAAGGTACAGGACACAGAGCTTTTTGCTCTGCACTGCAACCTACATTTACCTGCTAGAAGTAAAAATTAGTTAAGTGGAAATGATTATCATATATATCTTTTCTCTCTTTCTTTTGAATGTACACAATGTAACAAGAGTGACAGACCTGAAATTACAATCACCAAAACAAACCCAAGATAGTTGTTGTCCACTTTCATTGGCAAATACAGCACAGAGGACATTGTCTGCAAAGTGGGATGTCATCAAAGAGGAGGTGGAGGAGGCTCGTTTCCTTTATTACTCTCTTTTAAATTTAGGTTTTCTAAAGCAACATCTAGAGGCATAATATCTACACAGCCCATAGCACCAAAATCTGCAATCTCCCCCCGCTCATCCTCATCTGAGGAGGAACTTTCTTCCCGCATCAAAGTGGACAGTAGAAGCTCTTGAACAAACAGGCTGCAGTCTGCCCGTTCACTTTCCATTGACTGACGCTCCGCTTCCGACATCTTCGGATCATTCAACCTGTGCAGCAGCAAGGGAAGAGAAGAGGCAGTTGGTGAAAGCCCATTTCCCCCATGACGCTACTGACAGGTGCCAAAAGGCACTTGAAAACCACTCCTTCGGGACAGTCCTGCCTACTCTGGCAACCTCTAACACCTCGGTACAACAGGCACGCAGGTAACCAACCACCCCTTCCCTGCCGCTACCGCAGCATTCAAAGCAGAACCCAAAGCTAGAGGAAAATAAGAAACTATTAGTGAGGTTTCCTGCTATGCAGGAGTCCTTCAGTAAGGGCTGCTGTGATCTCCTGGACACTCATTATGTGCCTCTTTTTGTTTCTACAGCAACTTCTAACTTCACATATGCCACAAAATAAATTACTGCATGTGCAAGGCCTAAGTATTACCAAAAGCACAATGCAAAGTTCATTCCACTGCTTCTCCTGGGTTAGTGTGCCTGATAGGCAAGGAAATTGCTTGCTCCAACTCTGAAAGTCACAACCTGTGAAGCTTGCAGGTATTTTGATTGAGTCTCTCAAATAATAACATGAGTTTCTGATACTAGTTTGCACTTAAGATAAGAATTTTATTAACTCACATCCAAGTTTCTTGACACAGGAGCTCTTGAAATGCCCACGCTATTTCACAGTATCAAAAGGACAAACAAAAATATGTATGGGGCAGCATGGCAGGACAAGTGTGGAAAACTTTTTTATTTCAGGTCAACAGCCAACCTTCTAAAAGAACTGGAATGACGCAATGGGTGACTCCTCTTTAAAATAACCCTGGGAACTAAGTATAGTTTCTAAACCAGGTATGTATTCTGTTAATTAATGGCATCCTTTATTTGCTTTGTTATCCAGTCTTCAAAAATAACATATAAACACTTTTCAGCCTTCAGTTTTTACTGAAGATTATTTTTCTATTAAACAACACTATCTTTGTTATCTTTTCTATTAAACAATGCAAATCTGTGACTTTCCATTATATCACTGGAAATGCGCTTGTTTTGGTAGAAGTAGTAGGGGAAACAAGCACAATTTAGTTACAAAATATTCCTTTTGTTCCTCTTGAAATTGACATGCAGCAACCAGTGTTTACGCATCGCTGAGGAGCAGACAGACAGTAGGTTTAAATGGATGTTACAAATGCAAACAAAACTACCTATGTTGGCTGTAGATTTGATGAAGGATCTTGGCAGAAGTCCCCTGCCTGGAGTCACAAGTAACTTACTCAGCCCAATCTCAAAACCAGCCTCCTTTTCAAGGTTTGCAGAAACCCTTACTCAAGCCTACTTCTTTAAATGTGTTCCTAGGTGCATCAAAAGTCGTACCAGCACACTTGTGAGACTGCCTCTCCTCTTCACAAATACTAGACCACCACAGGGTATTTCTGCAGCCAGCTCCTGGAGCTGGTTTTCCAAACACAGAACAATTCCATCTGGGCCAGCTACAAACTGCTACTCTTGGATATTAAATTACCGGTTTCACTTTCATGCTAGAAATGTGGATGAAGCAAGTTTTATGTATTACACATTCTGCGAGCACTGTTAATGTCTACTGTGACTATATTCTGTATGATTAATTAGCTCATTAACTCTGGGATATATTTGATCAGACACTGCTTTACTAGGGCATATGCCTAACTTCAGACACTTCAGTTTCATTGAGCTCTATGTCTCTATCAGAACCAATGCAAAAGAAAAAAAGAAATAAAAGGTGAAAGAAAGAAATAAAAGGTAAAAATAAGTAAACAAACAGAACAAATTACCTCGTGAGAAGAAACTGGGAATTCTGGATAGTCTGCTGACTGTTTTCAGTGTTAGATGTGTTGGCTGTTGTTGTGGATTGTGTCATAGTGGTGTTAACATTGATCGTGTTGGTGCGTCTAGTTGCATTGCGTGCAGTCTCCAGTTGTTGTCTTGCTGCCTGTGCATGTTGTCTTTCCAACTGCAGTTGCATCTGCAGCTGCTGTAACTGAGAAGCAGAAGGGCCAGAGGAGTTCAGCTGTCCTCCTGCAGAACGCCTCACACCTGATAGCTGAGATAAAAGCTCTGCCAGGGAAGAGAAAGTTTCTGTGATGATAAATAAGCATTACACAATAGAATGAATACACCCTTCATCAGTACCTTTTTTCAAACAGTAATATCAAAGAACAAACAATTCTTAAGAGACCATGAAGCTCTAGAAAATAAAAGTCTTAGCATTCCATGTCCCAAAGGGTAAGGAAGATTTAAGACTCATTTATGTTGATTTATTTCAAATAAGTCAAAGTTTAATGCCTTCAGCATAACAAGTGAGCCAACCTACAAGGAATGCCTGGCAAATAATGCCCTTTGCAACAACTCCTTGAAGCTTCAAGTCAAAATAGCAGCTGACTAAGAAACTACTTTATTTTGGCTTTGGTTGGCGATTTTATTTTCCTCTCAACAAATCTCCCCTCAAACACAGGTTTCATCTTCCCAATATCCCCACAGGGAAGCTGGGCTGCAGCAACGAGACAAATATTGAACCACTGCTTCAAATATCTAACAAAACATACTTAGTTAAGAAAAAAGTATTGCTTCATATCAGAACTGGTCAAGCATTTTTGCTGTATGAATTATTCTTTCTGCCAGAAGTACAGAGAAGACCTAGCAATTAAATACTCTGTCCTTAAAGTCTTCCATTTCACAGGAATGGAAATGCTTATAAGCAGGTTTCATCCACAAAGAACTTTCTGAAATAAGTATTAGCAGCAAATTATTGCTCAGTGCATTACTGCAGAACCTCCTCTGCACCCTGTGTCGAAGGTACTTCTTATATAACCTGCTCACTGTAACTGATGTAAGGGCAGACAAAGTAGGGGGTGGTACAGCTTCTGCCCCTTAACTCTGCATTGCCAAGTTACTATATAGGTCATGACAATTTTCCTTCCATTAACAAAACACAATCCTTCTAAATAAAGCTTTCTTTGAGGCAATAAAAAAAATTACAGTTGGTTTCTATGTCAGAAACTCAGAATGGTCAAGTAATTTTTACCAGCACTCATAGCAATTCCAAGATCAAATAACTTAATTCCACTGTAATTGCTAGAAAATGCCAAACAAGTTATTCCTGGGAATCCTACAGACATATATTCATTATTTTCTGCTGTTGAAAGTGAGGCACCCTTTCTCCCTTCAGAGTTTTTCTATACATGACCAAAATACACTGATAATACTTGCAAGAGTGCATTTATATAAGAATTTACAAGTACACTTAAAACAATAAATCCATGATATTAGCAAATTCTGGCATTCAAACAGCAGCCTAAATCCAAACCAAACATACTTTAAATGTTCATTAATACTCAATTCAGCTAATTTCATCTTCATTGAAACAGTCTCCTCCATGAACACCTTTATCCACATGGCAAATCAAACTAAGATGTACTAAAAGTATGTGATGGAAGTTGGACACAATCATTTGTAAAAATATGCAGCCCCCGTGCACAGATCAGGCTCAGAAAATAAGCCTTATGCTGTCAAGAATTAAAAGCACAAGCTACAGCCAGCTCTGTTTCAGCTTCAGCACCTCCATGCACAGGCCCTATGACAACGCAGCCAAGCACACTGCCCACCTGCAAGCAGCCATCAATCACATCAAGCACTGTGGAGCATATCTACACATGCAACTTCACACCAACAGAAAGCAAGGCAGCTATTATCACCTTGAGTTTTATTTCCTGTGCAGGGGACACAGGGGTAAAATCTGTGGTTACAGCTCTTACCAGCTATAGGATCCATGGCTTCTCTATTGCTTGGAGAATACGAACTCTGAGAAGATGAAAGCCCACCAGGGGAAGTGGTAGTAAAGTGCATGTTTGATCTACGTGCACGGGGGCCTCCCAAACCCCGGCCTGGGTGGAACATCCTACGTACATGCCGAACACCACTGGATTCATCGTAACCAAGTAGTTAAGAAACCAGAACTGTTTCACATGGAGTATTAAATGACAAGAACATTTTATGGGTGAAATAATCGGGTGAACAGTGTTCTTCATTCATAATGATTCAACTTCTGAGGCACAGCTACAATGCAGTGTAGCTATGGTGCTAGTCAGAGTTACTCAACTGAACCCAAGCCTTTTATGATGCCTAGGAAACATCAGGATTAATTTTTTTAGATCAAAGTTTTCTACTCAGTAATCTGAAAACTTTAACAAATGCATGCTCAGCCAAGCTTATCACAGAGACATAGGAATTTTATTCTCCATTCCCAATTCTTAAGTACTGAATATTAAAAAAAATAAAAAACCCAAACATTTGTTGCCATACTTATCAAAAGTACCCAATAACTACTGTATTGCTTTTGATTTGTGTTTCATGTTTTTTATCCAAGAAATTTCATCACTTCAATCCCTAAGAAATGGTAGGTTTCTAGAGCATTCTGCACTTTCCTCTTTTAGCCCTTCCTCTTTTAGCCAAAGAAATACCACTAATTCCAGTTATGACAATGTCATCTTTAATTTTCCCCCACCTCTCCATATCAGATGCTTCTATTTCAAATCTACCTTTTGTATGTTTCCTCTTATAAATTGAGGCAATCAAAAAACTTTTTAAAGATTTTTGCCATGAAAATGTTAACATTCATTCCTCCAACACAATCCAGGTAAGGGTTAATTTTAAAAATCACTAGTATAATTCACTAGTGCAAAGTGAAATAGCATAGGCTTGAATATCTTATTTTACTGTTACTAGACTTTTAGCTTAGATCCTCGTATCTCCCATGTTTTGTCTTTGTAATAGGCTTACCACAGTATCTGTTACTGTGTGAGAATACTATGTCCAGTGTACTTTTCATAAAACAAAGTTACAGTTCAGAACCTCAGGATACCATGGAGAAGGTCAAGAATGTAAGACTGAAAGTCTTGCCGTGAGACTAGACTTCTCATGGCAAGGAAGAACTTCTGGCCTTACAAAAGCAGTTTACAGACTGTCTGCTTTTTTCAAACCTACCAGCTTCTAACAGCTCCCTGACTTTGACAGTTATTTTTAACTATGCTAGCAGATCCTCTTCCTTTTTTCTTTTTCCTACTTTAGACCAGCCTGTCACTACACATGATTTAAAGTCCAGCATGGAATAGTCATTTCGGGACACGCTTCTTGTCAGGTTTTGGAGGCAACGCTGATCATTGAAACTACAGTGTACAAGCAGAAAATTCCATATGTGTTGCCTTTAATGCTGAATCACGGACAATTTACTCCCAAAATTTATCCAAGTAAGATCCATTTTGAGATGACTGACACTGAAGCCTTACTCTGTATTTGAAAAAAGTATTATTTTCTAACTCAAATATTCATTCCCAAATTAAAAGTCATCCAGTGGCATCTCTGATACTGGTTTGGGAGAAAAAGCTGCAGAAATGTGGATTCTAACCAAACATCTTGTTCATGTCAATATGAAATTAACTGCAATCTAAGTGGGAAGATTTCTTGGCCTACAGAACAGTTAAATGCACTCTGTAGTAATTAACATGTGCAGTTAGTCTGTCCTGACCCTAAACCATGGTAACACTAAGAAACAAAATAGTAACAGAAATGGAGCCATCTCCTTATATGCTGTCTCCCTTCTGTTAGGATACTATCCAGTTGCTAGGGGCTTGGATTATTTTTTATTTTCTTTTACTCCAGTTGCTAGGGCTTAGATTTATTTTTTTTCCCCTTTTTAAAAATCTTTAAACAAAAAAGACACCACCAGAGTAATAATGTAGTCTTTTTGTCTGCTTAAATGAGACAAAAGGAATACTTCAGAGATACTTACTGTAGAGAAGCTACATGAAATAAAAGCCCAAACCAAATTATATTTAATCAGTTAACCCAGGTATGTGTGTGTGTCTGTGCGTTTTCCAGGAAATCTGAAAGTTTTCTAGCGTATGTGTCAGTACCAGTGAAAATTGTTATCAAAACATGGTGTTAAAAGTAGTTAAGCAAGTTTAAAATCATTTGCCAAAAGTAACTAAGCTCAAATCATCCTCAGATCATTATCTTCATGTCACAAACACCTACAGCACACTACTGAATCTGACTATGATCAGGCAGGATAAACCACAGTGCAAGTAGAAAAAAAACCCCTCTCACTGTCCAAGTTCTATTACCCTTGCTGTTAGAGCAGAAAGCACTATGAAGTTTATCTACAGTCTCTTCACAATCTAGTATTTATAATCTTTTAAACTAGTAAATGAACCTTTTTATTTTTGACATACAGATCTTTAGCAGCTTAAGTTCCAAGAAAACCAGAGGTATGACTCTTTGACTATAAAAATCAAAAAGTTATCATGGCCACCAGATTAAACAGCCTACCCTCTTTGCCCCAACTTGGAAAGGATATTAAATCTCTAGGAGCTCTGTGTTCCAGTGTAAGATGAGCTGCAAAGTCATCTGTGACATGATTTGGATCCCCTCCAGGTAATGCTGCACATATTGGACAAATCTGAAATGACAAAGCAAGAAAAAAACATGACTTTATAGATTTTTTTTTTTTTTTACACAAAATGGAACTCGAGACAATCATTAGACACTCTAGATGAAATAACATTCTAGATATTCATAAACTCATAGCAACATATTCAAAAAATACAGAAAATGTATCCCAGTGCAGACAACAATTTATATATCATTTACTTCATGATTTTCAGAATGCTATGAAAACCAGAGCTAGAATATTCAAACTTAATTTGCAGTGTCCTGAAACCATTAGTCTTTGTACATGAATTCTGTCATGGGCAGTAGAGTCTGATCACACAGGATTACTACTTTTTTGCTTGACACTCATTGCAGCAGACAAACCAGAATGTTTAAGTATTCACTGAAGTATCAAACTGGGACCACCTATCCAGGCAGTGCATAACTACAGGTCTGGCAGAGAGGGGCTGTTCCCCATATCCCTACACAACAGTATTTTGGGAGAAGGCACTGATGCCTGTCTGTGTATGTTTGTTTGTTTTGTTGTTTTTTTAAATCCAAAACACACATTAACTAAATAGACACACAGTGCCAGAATTATGGCTTGTTTTTTTGAGTAACTCCACAAACAGCTTGAAAAGCATCTTCCATTTTTCTTTACAGTAGTTTTGCAGTCTGCTTTCAAAGTTCTACAGACGGCAGACAGAAATCTTCCCCCAAATGTTAAGTGCTCAGATTAACAGCACTTTCACAGTTAAGTGCACCTGCTGTCTATTCATTTATCTCTATTCATCACAGTCAAATAATCTTGACTTTATAGAACAACTTGGCTGCAATATAAAGCCCAGGTTCCCAGTACTTTTCATGCATAAACTCAAGTTGTTGACAATAGACCTCAAAAGACCATGGGCATTAATAACACCTATGTAACAGCACACACATCCATCTTATGTATGTGAGGACAAGGTCTTGAAAGGCTTACTGTAGTATCTCAGCTGTAATATCTTTTGACAACAGCTGCCGCATCTTTAATGCCACTGTAATTTCAGCAGTTACCTCTGAGAAGAAAATCAGACATTTTTACAACCCTTTCCCCTTAATTTTCAGTGTTCAGAGTTTTTCTTCACAGAACTCCTCTGCCCAATTTTTTCACTACTACAAAATCCATACAAGCAGACACACTACAGGGCAAAGACAGCTTATTACTGTGTAATACAATACTCAACTATGCCAACACACCACACAGCTACCCTGCAGGGATACAGAAATGGATGGCTATTGGACAGATGGTTCTGAAGTTCATAAACTTATTCTGCTAACAGGAGAAAGGTGTTATGAACTGGACATATTTGCCTGACAAAAGGAGGCACGGTCCTCATTAAAAAACACCAGCTAAGAAAAAGTTACAAGGAACAATAAGGAGGAAGGAATCAAAGTATCCTAACCCTAATTCTAAACATGAACTAAACTTTTAAGAACTCTGACTGGGTAGTTACTGAAGCATTGTTACAGACAAAGATTTAGTTAAGCATAAGCTTTGCCGAAATCTCAAAGACTGCAACATCACTGATAAAGCATGACCTAAGCATTCTTAAAATTTGCATTTACACCACTATCAGACTTCTAGTTGAATGCTGTACTTTATTTGGACCAGTTGACTGACCTGAAAACCAACACCAACAATAAAAACCGTCATACTGACAGCCAAATTCTTCTGCACTTGCTTTATAATACTGTTACCACTGGACTCTCACGGGTGAAGAAATATTGCTAATTACTATGCATTTAGTACTTGAAGTAATATGACTTATTCTTTTTACTGTATAACCTCAGAGCCTAATCAATCACAAGACTAATGACTACTCCCACAGAATCCAGTATAACTTTCAATTAAAGTACCCAGAATTAAAGCAATCATCTTTGATGAAATACTATCAAACTCTTATCCTGGAGTTCCTCTCCAGGACCTCAATGTTCTAAGGTGCCTCTCCAAAGTATCTGTATACTAATGCAAACAGCATGGGGAATAACCATAATGAGTTAGAGATCTGCATGCAGTTGAAGGGTTATGATCTTCATGAGACCACAGAGATATGGCAGGATGGATCCCACAACTGGAGTTGCAATGGAGAGATATGGGCTCTTTAGAAAGTAGAGGAGGGGAGCTCTTTAAAAAGGAGGGTTTGCCCTTTATGTGAGAGAGCAGCTAGAGTACATTAAGGTCTGCCTGGGGTTGGAAGAAGAGCTGATGTAGAGGTTATGGGTTGGGATTAAGGACAGGACAAGAAAAGGTGACATTATTCTGGATGTCTACTACAGTCCACCTGACAAGGAACAACAAAAGGATCAGGCCCTGTACAGACACATGGACCTGCCTTACTTCAACCATCCTGTCATCTCCTCAATAGAGAACACAACATGCCAGCAACCCAGGACATTCCTGGAATGCACTGCTTAACTACTTCTTCCAAGTGATAGAGGAGTCAATGAGGAGAGGTGCTCTGGACTTCATACAAATGAGGAGCAGCTCATTTAGGATGTGAAGGTCAAAGGCAGTCTTGGCTGCAGTAACCCTGAAATGGTAGAGTTCAGGATCCAGAGGGCAGGGAGGAAGGTGAAAAAACAAGCTCACAACCATGGACTTCAGAAAAGCAGACTCTGGCCTGTTCAGATATCTGCTTGGAGGAGTCCCATGGGATAAGGCCCTGGGAGGTAGAGGGGCCCCATATTTAAGTGAACTGGACACACTTAAGTCCATGGATAGTGATGGGATGCACCCAAGTGCATGCCTGAAGGAGCTAGCAGGTGTCATTGCAAGCTGCTTTCAATCTGATCAATCATGGCAAATGGGAGAGGTGCCTTAGTACTACAGTAAAGCAAAAGTCACTCCTATCTTAAAGAAAGGTACAGGCTGCTCAGCTCATGTTGATCCCTGGGAAAGTGATGGAGCAGCTAATCCTGGACACCATTTCCTGACACACTAAAGACAAGAAAATCATCAAGAGTAGTCAGCATGGCTTCACACAGGGGACATGATAAACTTCTACGACAATGTGACTGGCCTGGTAGATGACTGGAGAGCAGTGAATATTGCCTACCTGGTCTTCAGTAAGGCCTCTGACACTGTCTCCCATAGGAACCTCACAGACAAGCTGATAGGCTCAGAGTGTGGCAATGGGTGGGAATTTTGCTGATGACACAGAACTGGGAGGAGTGGCTGAGACCTGCACCACCATTCAGAGGGACCTCAACAGGCTGGGGAAACAGGCCAACAGGAACCTCAGGGAATTCAACAGCAGTAAGTGTAAAGTTCTACACCTGGGGAAGAACAACCACTGGGAGCCACCCAGCTAGAAACCAGCTTTGCAGAGAAGGACCTGGGGCTCGTGGTGGACCATGAGCCAGCAATTTGCCCCTACAATAAAGCTAATGGTGTCCTGGACTGCATTAGGAAGGGCGTTGCTAGGTCAAGGGTGGTGATCCTTCACCTTTATCCAGCATCACTGAGGCCACACCAGGAGTACTGTGCCAGTTCTGCACTCCACATACAAGGAGGACATGCACATAGCAGAGAAAGTCTAGCAAAGAGCTACGAAGATGATTACAGGACTGGATTCCCTCTCCTATGAGGAAAGGCTGAGGAAGCTGGGACTGTTCAGCCCGAAAAACAGGCTCAGGGGTGGTGGATCTTATAAATGTACTTAAAAACCTGAAGGGAGGGTAAAAGGAAAAAGGAGCCAGGCTCTTTTCAGTGATGCCCAATGACAGGACCAGAAGAAGTGGGCACAAATTCAAACACAGGAGGTTCCTCATGAACATCAGGAATAATTTTTCCACTGTGAGGGTGACAGAGCACTGGCACAGGCTGCCCAGAGAGGCTGTGGAGATACTGAAAAGCTGTCCAGACATGCTCCCGGGCAACCAGCTCTGCTTGAACAGGGGGTTGGATAAGGTGACCTCAGTCAGACTGTGATTCCTGCCTGTGGTACTGAACACTGCTGTACATACCAATGCCCAATACCCAAGAAGAAACAACAGAAAGGAAACTTACCTGCACCAATCTTCAGCATAAAAATGGCAAAATTTAATGAATTAAAAAAAAAAAAATCTTTGAGAAACAGGGGCCCAGGGGGATGTACACTGTAAAATAAAAGTGATTCCATCCCTGAAACCGTTCATTAAAGATCCAAATAAATATCTAAAATAAAACACATCTTTGGAAGTACAGAGATACTACGAGGGCTACAAGCTCTGTATCTAAACACGTATGCTTAAAACCCTAAGACCACAAACATTTAGAATCCGTATTTTCCTCTTTAGCAATGTTGTAGCCTTCCACTATCTACAGTAAGATTGCAGTATCCAAGCAGTTCTATGCTTGGATATGCACACTAACTACCACAAAAGCTAGATTCAAAGCTTAGAAAATATACAGCTATATTCAAGGATTAAAATATTGTCCTTTATCACTGTTTTGAACAAAGATTTAACAATGCAGACTGACTCACAAAAAGGAACTTGTTTTTTCTTTACACACACACCTCTGTCGGGAACCAGTGCAGCAGCAGGTGTCTAGGATCACAAATCTAGGCTTTATGTACTGAGTTCTAGAAGTCACAGCTGCAAACAAGGGTGTGTCAAATGTAAAAACCTGGAATCTTAACATTCCGAGTCAGGAACGTAACACTGACATCAAGTGGTGCAAATCAGAACTGCAATACTAAGCCACCAAAGAAAGCCATCCAAACATGGAACTGTCAACGGCTGATGCTACATTTGAAAGTTGTGAAGTTAAAGAAAAGCTCAAGGAGATGATAAAATCTGCTGTGTATCACGAAGCTAAACTATGATCCTACAGTGCAACTATTTGTGAAATAAAATTCTTAACTTCATATGTCCTTAAGAGTCATAACACCTTTGGAGTCTCAAAAAGGCAGGCAAATCACCTCTCCTATCGCTCCTTCCTTCACACAAGATCCTTAACAGGCTTGGAGCGGCAAGGTTCATTTTCTTCCACAGAATTCTTTACAAGTTAAGAGAACTAGAAGATTAGAATACGGACCCTATTTGCAAGCAATTACTTCACAATTTATTGGTGATAATCCACTTCAAGCGTTCACATTTTTCTAGGCATCTATTTAGCCAGACGAGAACACCCTAGATTTCAGTCTGCTAACCTCATTTCTCCTATTCCTAAAGACTATCAAGACAGCAGGAGTTAACACCTCAGATAAACAAGTGTCAACAGACATACATGTCCTACTGGGTTAAGGATGTGAGAAACATCCCTGCTTTAACAGCAATAGTTTCAAAAGAATGACAACTTTCACTGCACCTGCATACCAGGTCCGTTAGAAAAACTATTTGAATAACACATCAAATTGTCTTCCCCTCTTTTATAGTTACAAAAGACTGGCATAGATATGAGCTTCCAGGACAATTACATACTGATTGTGAAAAGGGAGCTACATGGAATAACCATAATATTCTAAATTTCGTCTTAGAGGATAACCTCCTAAATATGGCAGCCTTTTTATCAGGACAAACAAACAGCAACCACAAAAGAAAGCAAGCTCATTATATTACAACACACATGAAACACAGAATTTTGATGTCACTGACAGACATAGGGATGTCTTCTATATAAAGCTTCTATATTCTTCTATATCCTATTTAAATGAATTCATGCTTCAAGAAAGAAAAAAAAAACAAGAGGATACCAATTCTCCAGCAGAGAGACTCTTTAATATATTTCTACCACAACTGAAAGGCAATTCTGGGGCATCGTACCACTTCTGTTGATGTTTCTGCATGCTCAGAAGTAACATGTTCTTGAAGAGATGTTTCCGTATAACCCATTTTTCCACAATAAGGACAAGTAAAAGACTGCGGCTGCTCTACAGAGAAAGCTTCTCCACCATAGTACAAATCTGTAACAGAAAGTGTGTAAAGACAGGTTACTTCAAGGCAGTAGTATTTAGTCTGCTCATGTAAACCTCTGTTTATACACGTATTTCAATGTAATCACTACCAAATTAATCTGATATTGAATTGAAATGGCTTTTTTAATCTTTTATAAAGGCTGATATTCAGGAAGTGTGCAAATTCTGATGACAAAATCAGACAGACCACATTTCATTTTCATTAGCAAAGATAACTTAGTTTTCTATTATTCAGGAGAAAAGATTCATTTGTATATATGCTGTTGATACTACCAAACCTTCACTTTTCCGTCACCTTTATTATCACACATACAGGGTCACCTATGGTATTTTTCAATCATAAGATGAATTTTCAAAAACTGAACTCTCAATAGTACCTCAAAAATTTAGATTAAAGTTTAAATGTCCTCAGTGATAGCATGTCAATATTTACACCGTAGCTGAACAACTGCTTCGCAACAAATAGTTTTAGAAACATCTTGAATATGTAATATAAATGATTGATAGCGAAAAAGTAATCCGATTATCTGCTACACACTGGTTGCAACTTTTAGGTGTGTTGGATTTAAGCATTTCTGCATTTCTGATGAGAAGCAGGCACTTTAAAGTCACTAATGTAGAAGTTCCCAAAGCTTAACGTGAAAATGTATCAAACCATACAAGAAAAGAATACTCCTCTCTCATCCTGTGCAGGTATCACATATAAAACAAGAAACATGAATAAACTTCACATTCACATCAAAATAAATGTGATCTTCTCTAGCAAGTAATCTGAATTCTTTTCACTGACATTCTTGCTAGCACTAGCTTTAACTGAAAAATATTTTCATATAATTATGAATATTCTGCTTCAAATTAAGAATTGGACAAGTCTGAACAGATCCTAGAACTCAGGTTCTGCGCTGCAAGGCAGTATCTCTCTAATGTGTTAGCAACATGTCCTTCTGACCACTTAAGTTGCAGCTTCTCAAGGTTTATGACATCTTCTGCTACTGATGTGTCTTTAGAACATGACTGGGAAGAACAGAACAGGACATTTGTTTCTGCAATCTTACAAAAGAAGTGTAAGGTGAAAAGGTACATATCTATAAACCACTATATTAACAGAGTATTTCACATAGAACTAGGTTTTAAGGGCTAACACTCCAAGACCGATAAAGGAAATTAACTTTAGTAACATGCTAATATGCAGACTTATAGATACATTATCAGGTTGAATACATTACAGAACAAAGTTTATGTTCATACAGTCCCTGTTTCTCTTATTTGGAAACTATTTCCACAGCATTTAAATGCTAGAAGATGAGAGAAAGATATCCCTTTAATAGGCATAGTAAGAAATGCCCAAGGAGACAAAACAGACTTGCTAAAAAATAAACACTACCTCACACACCCGGCATTTTAACTGGTTCATCAAATTAACTATTACAGTAAGCTTGACTATCATCCTGAATTTAAGTTCATTTATTCACATACACATGAAGAAAACATTATACCCAACTATCCAAACCAAGAAGTTTACAGCCAATTAAGTCTTAGTTCTCCAAAGCAGCATTTGAGGTTTCACTGAATGTTTTATCCAGTAAGGCACAGAAGTACATTTTCAGAGAATGGAATTGAGTATCAGATATGACTGAAACAGAACTATGCAGACTGAAGACAGCATGAATGTAAGCGAGAAGACATGCCCAAAAGAGTAGCATACCCAACCCCCAACCTGCAAGTCATTTATATAGTATATTTGTGTACTATATAACTATAGAAATATTTATATAGTACACAGATGCCTGGAATCATTGTTAGAGCCAAATTACAAAGGTCGTTGCACAACATATATCAGCACTCAGTTCTGAATGCATCTGAGTCACCCAACACACAATGGGTGATTTCTTGACAGGTTGTCAGGCATTCAGCTGGCATCCTAACAAGACGACATGTGGTGTGTCTTAATTCAGAACATCTGTCCTTACCCAATTGCATTAAATCCTCAGGAAGAAACAGTGAAGCTATGAAAAGGTGGAAGAGCTCACTGGTCAACACTTAAATTTACCATATTCGACTGAAGACAATATTATCATACTGGAAGAAAGCTGCTTACAAACTCTTCAATCTGCTTGTTTGGTTTATAAGCTAAGTAAGAGTGTATCCTGAAAGCTCAAACCCAGAACCAGTAAATTCCCCCACATCAATGCTTTTAAAACTATCTGTAGTTCTTAACCATTACTCACAGTAAACTCATGTTTATTCCATATGAGTAGATTGGTACCACAATTACTTTGGCAGGTGACCAGGAACACTGGGTCTGAGGCAGTATTACACCATTAGCATTCCAACATTAGCTAGGTACAGGTGTTAAGCAACATCATTCTACAGGATGAACCTATCAGATTAAGACACACAACTACCTTTTGACCAGAACAGCCTCTCTAAAATTACTACACACACTTTCCAGGTGGCAACTAGTCTTGTTCACAAGTTTTACCATCTCCTCTTATTTACATGACATGAAATAAAAACTTACAAGAAAATTAAGCTGCTCCAAGTTTGAAATGTTATGAAGACCATTTCAGTAACACACACAGAATAGATACATAATCCACAGAATTTGGAGCTCCTAACCGCTGTCACTTCAGTACCTATTTCAGTAAGCACTTCAAAAATTTCTCCAAGAATAACACTCAGATTCCCATTCTTTTGTAGCCAAAAACCTGAGAAGCGGTTAAATACCAATATGCTGCAATGTACTCAAATACAAAGGATTTACCTAAGTCATGGTTTTGAATGAGGAAACCACAAACAAGGTTTACATGGGACTATGTTTTAAGCAGTTCCTAAACCAGTCTCTGAATGGACCAGCTACAGAGACTCTGCAACAGATATTCTTTCAGCAAAATATACCTGTAAGGCAAAGAATTCAAAATGATGGTTTTCTAGAACAGATAAATGCAAAGTGTTCCAAATGAGGACTGCTGAAAGAACTCTACTTGCAATTAGATGAAGAAAAATTTTAATTAAAGCAGCTTATTACACAAGTTGTTACATATATAAGCAAAAAGGAAAGCTTCAAAAGCATTCTTACTTCTACAGTGCCTTTGCACAGAGAAAATGTAAATTCAGTTCTCACTTTTCACCTAAAGATGTAACAGAATTAGAACTTTAAATAAAGATTCTAGTAACAAAGCAAATAAAATAGCCAAATATTTGAAATGAATAGTTAAGAATTCAAAATTTAACTGCATTTAATCTGCCCCAAACAGCATGTGTAAATACTATATTGTCCTCTGAAACTCAATAATGCAACAAGAACTTCTACAAAAAAGTTCTGCATACGTGTGGGAGTAGAAGAAATGCCAGTCACAGACACATCAAAAGCTAATGACAGTTTGTTCAGCTGATCTTCTTATTTCCCTCAAGCTTTGGTATGATCCTCATGATGATGATGATGATGATTCAACACCTATTCACTGATTGGAAAAATGAAATTCTCCATCACTGCAAACATATACATACAAACACAAAAGAACACTAAAAGCCAAATTTTCCTTTGAGGACTTTTCCTAGCAGAGCAGACTAATTTCTGGGAATTATCCAAGTCCTAGCATCTTACGTACTGAAACGGATGAAACATGCAGACTCAAATGGGCAAGCTATTGGAAAAAAAAAAAAAGGGCGAATCAACTTATTCTGGATTTTTTCAGCTGGATTTGCATAGAAAAGTAACTCTGCAATTAACTATCTAAAAAGAAAAAAAGTTGTCAGGTGGACGAAAACCCTCTACCTGTAAGCCTCACTACTTCATTTAGGTGTTTCAAGTAATGCAGAAGTACCAACTCCAACTTTGCATATGAGCAAAGGGCACAAGGCCACAATCTGAAAGAGAGTGGTAAACAGATCAGCATGCAGGTAAAAATCTTTTCCTTGGATATGCTGTTAGCTCAGTCCAGATGTCAAGAATTCCAGCAGTAAGTACACACTGTTCTATCACAGACTGTA
The DNA here is from genome assembly GCF_000696875.1 of Nestor notabilis. Taxonomy (NCBI): domain Eukaryota; kingdom Metazoa; phylum Chordata; class Aves; order Psittaciformes; family Psittacidae; genus Nestor; species Nestor notabilis. The sequence continues at coordinate 20,677 of NW_009945435.1, forward strand.
GAGGTTTGATGAGTACTCTTAAATCCTGTGTCTCTGGCCTTTGCTTTTAGACAACATGACACAACCCACTTATTAATTAACAAAAAAAAAAATCTGAGTTCTTTCCAGCCTCCTGATTATACTCCTGCCTCTTCTCCCACTCATGACTCCTTCCACATCTTTCTCGTAAGACACAAACAAACATGGACATGCCAAATAAACATACCTTCATCTGGAAAGCACATGTCAGAAGTTAAATCAGTTACTGGCAAATATAAATGTTTTTCCTTTAAAAGTATATACCTCCCGTTTTTCCCCTCAACTGTAATATCTCTCCACCTCTTACAATACGAATCTATCCCTTTTTAATCTGAAATACAGGCCACCAGATACATTTTCTTTTAAGATATAAATAAATAAAGAGGTTGGTAATTAAGTGATTTCATGAACCTTTGTGCTTACTTTTAGCAATGAAGTTTCTAAAGTGATATTTCTCCACCTGTTTCATTTTTACAGGTGTATCATAACTATGAACAGTCATGTAGTCATGTTATGAACCATCAATGGCTCACTTGCTAAGGAAGAGCCTAACAATTAGCAGAGTATGAGAATAAAAAGAGGCAATGACTCCACGGTTGCAGAAGGGAGGCAACCTAAAATTGTATTACTGTTTTAATTTCCAGTTGTTTTACTGTTATGATGCAACTGGCGCACTACCAAAGAATTATCCCCTCTGGCCACAAAGAAATCTTTCAGCTAATGTATTTTGGTTCTTTCCAAATACCTTCCTAGACGAAAGCAGGAGTACGTAACTCTTCAAACTCCTCTGGACCTCTAAAGCCCTTTTCGAAGTAGCCAGGAAGACAAGGTTGCTTAGTAAATTAAACCAGACTAAATCACATCTCTCTAAGAGAAGATTCATTACTCACTGCTTTATCAGTTAAAGGAAAAATACAAAGGAGAAAACGAATCAGAATACTGTTTAAAGAGGACCCAACAAGAGTTTGTGAAGTTCAGTTTGATGCTTAACACAACACACAAAAAACACCACACAAACACCCAAGCCCCAAATTTTATGTGAAAACTCAACCAAAATATAAGCTGTTTAATTTTACTATCCATCTATAGCTATATACTGCTTGTATTTAACATTTAAATCCAAGTAACACACTCTTAAGCATGCCAGGAAGTTAGTAATAGGACAGAAGTACAGTAGGATTACTTAGACAAAAATCGGTCTTTCAAAGAGATGATTCAGGACTACATTTTATAACAGCTTGCTTTTATTTTCTGCTAGAACATACTCATTTACAAATGTACACAGCAATTGGGTATTTTAGTTTCATTTTTCTTCATATGAATAATGTAATTTTGATTTGATATATACATGCAGATAAAAATGCTGGTATTAGACAAGTTGAGCTGTATATGTATTTGATTTTTCCCCCCCAATGTTTGAAGAAACTAAATGTTGGCAACACACCACATTTTACAAAGTGTATCTATTCCTGTATCTCTGATCAAGCAACCATACTATTCAAATCATATTATCCTTAAAACTGCCATTACTTCCATTTTGCTGCAGATTTTCTGAACAAAAAAACATTCTAAAACCTGGTAATACTCTGCTACAAACTTCAAGAAGTAATGCTTACCACCTCTTTATAAAGATTTGCATAAAGGAATGGGCCAACAGGAATCTCACATAATTAAGCCCAGCCCTGCTCCATGCAAACAGACCTGGCAGTGATGCCAGCAGGGTCAGGGAACAGCTCTGAGGAGATGGTGCTGGGTGCAGGGTGGGCAGCGAGAGGAGCATGGGCCAGCCATGTCCGTAGAGCTGGCCCCTGCTCTGTGGGTGTGCGTAGGGGTGATCCCCTCAGCTCAGGCCACATCAGTCTCATCCAGGCACTGCAACTCTTTTGGGGCATCCTATTACAGGGAGACATTGGATTGAAGCCTCAATTCGGCAGAAAGCCATTAAGATGGCCGGGCTGGAGTACTTGCCCTGTGAAGGAAGGCTACAGAGCCAGCACTGGCTCAGCCTCAAGCAGACAGCTTTGTGTCACCTAACAGCTGCCCATACCTACAGAGATAGGATTAAGGAGATATAGCCAGGAGCTTCACAGTGTACAGTAGAGGACAAAAGGATATAAGCAAAAACATTTTCCCACACACAGACAAGCAGTGGAATGCGGTACCCAAACAGCCCCTGTGCCATTCCTGGATGCTTTTGAGACTGAAGTGGGCAAAGCCCTGACTACCCTGGTTTGACCTCACAGCTTGGAGAAGAAGGCTGGACCAGAGAGCTTCAGAGATTACTTCCAACCAGAATTATGACTGATCCTATGAAACAAAGATAAACAGTGATGAGCTGCAATACTCATCTAAACTAATTTTCTGTTAATCACCAATGTTGTCCTGCTTTACAGACTGGAGAAATCTCCTTTCAACAAGTGGGATCTCTATTACCTCACTTAGAATTCTCCACTTTCACTAGAAAGGCAGCGCAAGAGCCACACGTGCTAGAGTAAAATGCCAGCTTAGTTAAAACTGGAAATTGCTGCTCATTCCTTCCAGCATCACTATTTCAAACTTCCAGCAAGTTTCTAGTATGGTTTATATCTAGCAGGAAGAAACAGCACATCCTCCAATCTTCTTCATGCAGTTTCATCAGCTGCCAATCCCAGTATTCAACCTCACAGACAGCACTGGGTTAACTGCTTCAGTGAGAGACACACTGCTGGGGTTGACAATGATTACATGGCAGGTATTCAGTTATCTGTCCAGCTGCAGCTAGGTGTTTTATTTCGCCAGCAGTCCCTGAGCTGACCCAGCAGACCTTAGCTGCCTTGACCAGCCTTAAAGCAGACCTCCACATACACCCTCTGCCCAGGGGCTACATTTAAGTTCTGACGATCTGTCAATGAACCATGCTGCAGGAGCTCCCAGCCCTCTTCCTGCCTTAGATGGCTTTCCTGAACATGCCTCAGAACTTGTTAAACTTGCTTTGTCTGTTGACTTTGTCAACAGGACCTACTCCTGTTACCAACCCTGCCCTGCACACCCTGACAGTGAGGACACTGCCCCTGCCTGTGCCGTGGTTGCTGCTCTCAGCTCCAGCTTTTTATCCCTCATGGAGCAGCCCTGGTCTTGCTGCTCCCCAACAGCAAAAACCACATGCTGAAACCATGAACAAGCACAGATGCTAATGAAAACAAGAGAGGATTTGCAATTCATCTGACAGTACTGCTAAGTTCCAAACCAGCAGCTGCTGCTCAAAGGCCCGGTTCAGCCAGCTGTGAAAAAGATCTGCTGAAATGGACCAGGGGATCCCAGTGGACAGCAAGCCAAACAGAAACCAAAAGGGTGCCCCTGCATCACAGAAAGCAAATGATGGCCTGGGCTAAATCGGAAAGAGAACAGCCATCAAATCAAAAGATGTGATTACCCCTTGTTACTTGGCACATGCTAGGCAACTCCAGCAACACAGGGTTCAATTTTGGTCTCTCCACGTCAAGACAGATACTGAAATAAAACTGAGAGGAGCTAGGGGGTATTTTTGTCTTATATGCATGCACGCACATTTGTGTGCACCACAACAGTTGGAGAACTTGACGTCAGTAGAAGAAATGAGGTTCATCCACCCTAGAGAAAGCCCAAGACTGGTCTCATCTCCAACTTCTTATACTGAAAAAGCAGTTGTGGAGGAAATGGAGGTATGCCCTTCAAAAAGAAGCATAGTACAGGCTGCAGGCACCATCTACTTCAGAGGAATAACAAACATTCACTGTAGGAACTGAACACTGGAACAGGTGGCCTAGAAGTGGTGAAACATCCCTTCAAGACTTGGCTTGATGGGACAGCCCAACTTATGTTCCTACTCCCAACAGAAGGCTGGGTCAGACGACCTCCAGGGTTCTCCCTCCACACAAACTACAGTATTCAGTGACGCTCTGACTTAGTAACATACGCACTTAACAGCGTGATGTGCACTCGTTCTAGTGACTGAAAAAAAAGTATCACAAAAGCCTCAAGCTGAGTTCTGGGGAGTCCACTCAGACCTCACACTACACATTATCAACGTAACCATTATTTTAGCAGCTCCCTTTGGCTAAGAATTAAGTAAAAAAGGTGTCAAGATCTTCTGTCACATAAGGACCTCAGCTGACAAGTAAGGGTACACTTGTTCTGTACTTCAATAAAAGCAATACAATCTTGGCAGAAAATGCTACTAAAAATCTGTATTACTTTCTTTGCCAGTATAATCCCTTTAAAATGCCAGGGGTAAAGTGCAAGCCACATGCTTAAAATCATAAAGCATCCTAACAGCTTAGGATTCTTCTTTGGGAAAAAGAAAACTGTGAAGTTTGCTCTGAACTTCTCCCTTGCCCTGACAAACTGTCCTACAAAAAAGCACAGAAGTACAATGACTGTCTTGTAAGCACGTCCCTGGTCTTTATGCAGGCCTGTTACAATTCTACTCTTTGACCCCTCAGAAATAAACTAACTGGATTTGTGCTTTAGATGCCACTTGTCATTACATATGAGACTTCAAATTTTATTTTAAGCTCTGTCCCTGTTAAAGCAGCATACCACTCTTGGCGTATGTGTTAAAGCATTTCTTCCAGTGTCTTTTCTAGGGACTGAAGAACAAAAGCACTGCTGTTGTTCTCAATCCCATCTTGCTTCAAAATTAATACTTGGGCATAACACTGGCTCCTGAAATACAAATACGTCCAAGCAGATGGTACAAGAGTCAACACATGTGTAGACAGAAATCACTAGGGATTTTTGGTTTTAGTGTTCTCATACAGGCTTCTATACCTATAGTCAGTCTCACAGATTAAAAAAACAAGAAAACAAAACATCAAAAATTATCAAGATCACAACAAAAGCTCTGTCAGAGCACGTGAAAAAGTCCATCTTCTTGCTCTATACTCTGCAACATTATTACAGTATCTACGAAACCTAAACACTGACCAGAACTTTCATGGAGGTAAACATTATCTTACCTTTTTCTATGCTGAAGCAATCTTAAGACAGAGGATCATTCATGTGATTAGCTGTCTACTACAAACATGAACGTGGTCACAGCTTCAAGCAAACTCCACAGTTATCTGCATATAGTGCTGGCCAGAAAGGTGATGGGAGCTAGATATACAGGGTCCTTTCCATCAGCTGCAGATGCACCTTGAGAGAATGGCTCACTGATGCCCACGCACACTTCCAGAATCACAAACCTGACACTGACCTCCTCTGAGTTGCTTGCATCAGTTTTATCAAATTCGCAATGGAAGGATTCTCCCACTCTGCTTCCTTCCCACTGGTAAAACACTCATCTTTTACCAACTATCCACTTCTCTCCCCACCATCAGCAAAAATTGTAAGTTTACACCTATTAAAAGCCTTTGGGGTTTTGTTTGTTTTCAGAAGTTTTCATACCTTTGAATCAAACCTAACTACAGGCAACAGTATTAAAGTTTGTCAATGGCCAGGTAAACTACAATTTACACACATACTAACAGCCTTCCATTCTGCGTTTCTTCTGAAGTCTTCCTTACTTAGCAAAACTCCCTACTCATACTGTCATACATCAGGAAACATTCTTCTCTCATTTGACTTCCCATGTCACTAGGAAGTGACTGAAGACTTCATTACTTCTATGCTAGTTTTACATTGCAAATCTTCCCATAGGGATTATTTTCTTGTAACCCACTAAAATCTGCTGCTTTGGTGATTTTTAATATTCACTCATACAGCTATCCTGACAACTATGAAACAGGTCATTCTAGACTAGTTCTATCATTCATTGCTGATTTTCTAACTAAACTTAGCATTCCTTAACTCCTAATTTTTTGGCTGTTCCTCAAACACACATAATCCCCTTGGCAACACAAGGCCCTTTGAAAAGTTAACCATAGTTTCTCTAAGTATCTGTGCAATACAGTAAAAGCACAGACCTTTATGTTTTACATTCTACAAGGAACTGTAAAATAAAAACATAAAGAATGATGTCACAGATCTTCCTGAGTCTTAAGGAATATGTTATTTGTAAATATCCCATTATTCATTCTCCAGTGTATAAGCTTACAAGGTCACTAGTACTTGAGTGCCATCAAGCTTTGCTGTGGTTCACAATCTGGTGGTGATGTATTCTTTGCTGTTCTTGTTCCACAGTGTTAATCAAACCAGGAGTCTTGCTGCAGAGCTGAGCTACAGTATTTCTTTTCCCCAACACTAGTTCTGTAGGAGCAATGCTCAGATAATCAAGCCATATGAAACTTCCACAGCTTGTTTTCTTACTCTTATTTTAAAGCCACAGTAGCATAAACATCAAGCAATTGCAGAAGTAACCCTTAGAATCCTGTTACCCATCTCAATACTTTACTGTGAACCTTTCTCCACCTCACCATCTGTATGACACATGCACACTTAAACAGTAAAAAATAACCCCCACAATATATACAAGTAACATGTATTAAAGCAAAAGATCATTTATCAAAAGACTTCCGAAAGAGAAATATGCAAGTTGCAAGAAAAAAAGAAAAAAAAAAAAAAATGTATTTCCTAGACATTCCTGGGTTCTGTTCTGATGATAGGCATTTTTAAAGAGATTAGAACAAATTTCCTCACTGTAGTAGGCTGAAAGCTTTAACCTTTAAAGTTAGCTTACGGCTTCACAGCAAGCATGTTTCAGTCCCTATGATGAGCATTCAATATTTACAGTAATGCTGTCCTTCTAGACCATGTGCAAGATCATACAATAACGGTTACTAAGTGATGTATGAACTCTGCACCTAAAACAGTGACCAGAATCCTGAATTTATATACTGTACACAGTTTTACCTTATTACTGAGAGAAAAAGGGGGGGGGGAATAAAAGCCCAAGCTAAAATGGTAGCATGCATGTTCGATAATGCACTGAATTATTTTCTTCCAAACCCTGGATTCCTAGGGCCTGGACTTTTGAAGTCACGACCAGGCAGTCTGAGGGCAAGCAAAGGCCTGAGAGTTAAAAGAAAGAAAAAAAAAAAAAAAAAAAAAAAAAAAAAAAAAAAAAAAAAAAAGAAAAGAGAAGAAAGAAAAAGACATCTTCATTCAAAGGCTGTTTTGAGAAACCAACTGCATGTTTCTATAGATACCTATTCTCTAATCTTTAACGCTGTAAATTACCTTTTACTTCTGTTTTAATTGAAAAGGTAAAGATGTAATTTAGAATAAACATTCACCTTTTCAGAAATCACCATATTTAAAAATTTCAAAACAAAGCATAATACAGCCAGAATCGCTAAAAAATAAATTATTAAAATGCTAGCCCCATGGGTTTAGCATAAAGCCAAGATATATATCCATGATCAGCAACATCTTAAGAGCAGTGGTTTATCACAGAAATACCTCCTAAGTACAACCTGTTACAACTATGATGCAATAGAAGCAACAAGCAGGTCAGAAGAACAATTTTTTTTTTTTTTTTTTAATTTTAAGTATTGACATGGCTTTACAGTCAGAAATGATTCTTAAGTTAGCATATCTTCAAAGGAGTTCACAAAGACTACATGTTAGTCCTGGACACTGATCTTTTATACTCAGTACAGCCCATTGCTACCCCTGCTATACCTACAGTCCCACTTAAGCCACCAGTGAGTAACATTCCTACAAAATCTACCCAGGATTTTTCTGCTTGTACACTGTGGCACTTAAGTAAAGCATAATTTGGGGAGAAGGCTGCCACATAATCTGAATTGGAAAATGAAGAGTAGTCATTGTTATTAAGTATATTTAGTAGTCTGATAACCTGCTGTTATCAGGCCAAAATAAGATTAAAAATATATATGCACCAATTAAAAACAAATATATAAGCCAGTTCTTCTATGTTGAAATCAAAGAAAACATGCCTGCTTTTTAGAAGAGGAGAACTTGTTCTTCTTTTCAGTGTGCTAATGGGGGACACAATTAGCAAGTAGTAACATGAAAACCTGTATTACGTTTGTAGATAACACCACAGCAGCAAAATTACTAGAGTTTGAAGTTATCACTTACCAAAATCTACTCTTGTTAGTATGCACTGCATTGGATGGTCAGTTGTATGCCTCGTTGTTGTTGCACCACTTTCATAACAGGTTGCACACAGATCGTAATCGTAGCAAATCAAACACTTGTATCGTCGACCTCTGAAATTTCCTTTTAAACATGCATCACAGCTGACACCTGTAAACAAATAAAATTGCTTTAAACCAGAAGTAAATGCATTTATTTTTAATAAGAGGCAGGTTAACTATTGCCTCTCAACAACTAAAAGGAGCCAGCCATTTCTGACACGTGCAGCTGGCACAAGGCTCAATTTTTGAATGTCTTCAAAATACACTACTCTACAAAACTTAGAATCTTGAATTCTTGAAGTAAAATTAGGGCAAAGTCAAGCACCTGAAATAGTAAGTTAAAAGTTATAAAATCTCTTCAGGTGTACCTTCCTACAGGCACCTAGTAGTACTGACTGGTATTTTGACTGTTCAGACAGGAATATTGGGCCAAACAGAACTCTTTAAAAGCTGAACTGCATATGCATATAACAGAAAAAAGTTAAGGTGTTACTTGAAGTTAGGCTGCATCAGTTCTCCCTACCCCATTTCTTTAAGCTCAGTCTTTGCACTGTAAGGTAGTCACACTGCATATGTCAGAGAAAGGCTTTATAGCTTCCAAGTGATTTCATTTTAATGTGTGGTTTCAGGTGACTCTTGGTTAAGTGCAAGAGAGGTGTCATCATCTTATAATTCGAAAGTCTAACACAAACTTCCTTCAATTGCAGCAGCAAACTAAGAGCCTCCACCAATACTGGTGTATACAATTAATGCAGGATTTTGATCAACATCCTCTTTCAGCATCAGCTAAGATCTGTTCTTCATAGCTTGGCAAAAGCTCAGACAACTTCAGAGGAAAAAAAAACCTGCCAGAATGGAAGAGTCACATTAGCCACCTCTATTTTTTCAAACATAACTGCCAAATAAACTCCTGTTACAGATTTTTCTTTTTCTTTCATTTTTTGTTGTGCTACTCCACTCTGTAGCATCTGAACAGAAACTTTACCACATACAATAAGGAATGCAACAAGAAGCAATTTCTTTTAAATCTCTGCTACTTGTTCAAATAATTGAATCATCCCATTTAGATGAACAGTGGATAAAATTATTTTATCATTTTTCCTTTAGTTTCTTTACCTACAGGGATAGCTTATGGCCTTACCTAATCTAACATCTAAGCACAGTGCTTTTACAAATGCTGAACCTATTCCTTTATTTGCCTCACTCAGAATCTACTTTGAAAGCATCACCCTACACAGAATAGTGTATTAGAAGGAACTATTTCAAGAATCTTTGTTAATAGCCTCAAAGAACTACAGTAAGGAGGATGGCCCTGTTGTCACCTTCAAATTTGTTTGTGTGAGGTTCTTTTTTTTGCTTGTTTGTTTAGGGTTTTGGTTTGCCTTTTTTTTTTTTCCTTTAATTTTGGGGTTGGTTTGTTTTTTATTGGGTTTTTTCGTTTTTTTTGGGGGGTGTGTGTGTCAATCATTGTCACTTGACATGCTTTTCATCCTTAAGTTCTGAAGGATCTGTAAGAATCTTTGTTGATTTGGACACTGAGTGCAACCTAACTTCTGAGAACATCTGCTTGTTAATTCCACAGAATGAATTTAATTATTTCAGTTGGTTGGTTTGCTCCCCCGCCCGCCCCCAATAGAGATCTACAAAATTTTATCTATGTAACATCCGTATCTCCCCAACAACACATGCTATACACAAAATACTTAATCGTTATTGGCAGCACTGCAAGTCTTTTTGTTGCCTACTAAACTTTCAGGAAAACAGTTGATCAGCAAGTTAGATATGACACTGAAATAAGCAGACTAGTTTCACCTCGATTCTGTGTCAGACACTAAAAGCTTTCCAGATGAAGTATTTATGCCATGGTTCTCCAGTAAGTTTATTTTCCCCACATTTTTCCTTTAAGCTCAAAACAGTTGATTTAATGCAGATGTAAGCCTCCTTGCAACAAAGTCCTCCTGTACATGTTCTCTCAAACATTTACGCCATTGCTACTTGAAGACAGACATGTTTTTTAAGTTTTCATTTCTTAATGAATTGGCTTTCTTAATGCCAATACTTCTTCGTATCATTCCAAACTGAAGGCCCCTTAACCATTGTGATATTAACTTAGGAGAAATTCACCCATAAACATAAATCACAAGATAATGTGATCATTTAAAACTTAAGAACATTTCCAATGGCAATATACAGCAAGGTCTTCAAACAACAGATGAATTTTGCTTATGATCAAATTATCAGAAAGTCTACAGTCTGATTTGAACAGAAAAAAAATATGAGCATAACAGATCACTATGGCTGGTGAAGTCAGACTAATAAAGTAACCAAGTTATAGAGACAGCATGCTTTCTACATTTTGGAAGGTTAATATTTTGCCACAGTTACCACGTTCTCCCCTTCAAGAAGCAGGCTGACAGCAGGAGAAGCACCATGTTGTCTAGTGTGAGGCGTCCCTGCCCACAGCAGAGGGGGTTGGAACTAGATCATCTTAAGGTCTTTTCCAACCTGAACCATTCTAAGATTCTGTATTACTTTTATATCGCTTTATGTAGCGGAGAATGAAAAGCACAGAAGGGTAAATGATAATTAAATTAAACCCCCCAGTTCTGAAGCTAAACCCATGCTTAAATCCCCACATCTCCCCCTGATTCCATTAGAACCTCTTTTACAGAAGTTACATCTCTTACGCTTCCCTTTTTACAACAGTCTTGCCCATTGTAGATTTTCCTGTTCTTCAAGCTTATTACTTGGCTGCCAAAACCTCACCTATCTATCCAACCTGGGATCTGGAAACAAATACCCAGGCAAATAATCTCCTCCCACCCTATTCTTTTTACTATAGTAAACACTTACTTCCTTATCAAAGCTTTAATTTTATTTTTGTTTTCTTTACTTTAATCTTCAAAGCAACTGAAATTCCAGAAGTTAATTTCTTTTCCCTGCATAAACTCCAACACTCAATGATACCATATTCCAGTCAGCACAGTATGTCTTTCACTAGGTGCCTATCCAACATTTCCCTGTATTTACCTTACATTTGCGAATACAGCAGGTTGTGTTACAGACTCAAGAATGTCAGACTAATCTGGATGCATCCATCTTAATCACAGGTTTTGAGAAGAAAACATGGTCTAGAGGGGTTCACTTTGAAGCAAGGAACAAAAGCAAATAACCAGAAGAGCCTGAACAATGTGTAGCAAGGGTTTAGATACCAAGTATACATTTCTGCCTTGCACTAAATACTAACGACTTAAAAGAATCCTTGAATGAAATCCTACTAACCCACAACCAACTGCTATGCAATGAGAACTTCTGATTTACCTTTGACAAAGCAACAACTTCATTAGCCTAGATGACAGAGGTGGCTTCCTCAAACGTTCTTCTACTTTGTTATTGCTATACAAGTACCCACATATACTGCTCAACACATATCGCGTCTAATTAAAACCTTGCTGCTCACTGACAAGAATGTTTGGGGTTTGTTTTTTTTTCTTCACTGCAACACTGTTCCACTAGAGGGTAGCATTGTGCTATAAGCCTAACGAGTTTTGGTTCACTTTAACTCTCAAACTTCCAAGTTCTGAAAGCTTCTTTAGCAGTCTTTCCTCAAAATATGAAGTATCAGTCACTCACATTTTGAGTGAAATGAATCAGGAGATACCCAACACACAAGTATTTTATATGTAGCATAATGAATAGTAGTATTAAACAACAACAACAAAAAAAAAAATAACACACAGACACAAAATCCCCAAACAAACAAAAAGCAAACCAGGACAAAAAACCACAACCCCATTCCCCAACATTTTTCATACTTAGATCCTGACAGCAAAATATAATTTGCTCTCATGACATAGAATTACTTTTGCTAGGAATTAACTAAAATGAAAGTAACTTCTGGGTTTGAGACTATAAGGGGCACATAATCTGATTTCATAACAGAGAAAATACCACTGGACAGATACGTGGTTTAAATACTACATGCATCAGAATTAGTTTGATTTTACTATTACAAACAAACAAAGCTAAGGTATAATATCAATTAAAGCGTCCTGAATGTCCCAAACTACATCCGTTTGTAACAGAAAAAAAAGCTTTTTTCCCCCCCCACTTGGCCTCCTCAGACACCATGGAAAAATCAGAATAGTATTATTAAAAGCCTAATAATCTGGTCCAGACAAAAATGACCCAAGAAACTGGAAAAATCATCAGGTTTTTTCCTTATGAAGAACATACGGTCAAAGATAAACTACATACAGGCACTTTATCAATATTTCGAATGTATCAATTTCCAGGTATTTCAGAGAAAATGCCATCCATTAATCACTAGAAAACATTTAAAACACATAAAACCTGCATCTGAAGTATTCAAACAGTTAAGACATCAACATTTAACTCCTGAGAGCAGTATTTAATCCTTGTGCTATCCCTAAGAAATAAATTCCATTGTTTTAGCAACACAATGGAAGGCATTAAGTTCACGGGTAGTTTCACCATTTAACGTTCCTGTCAGCAGCTATGTGTCCAAAAGCAAGTCTTCTGGCCTGTAATTCAGGTACTGTTCATAATTCAGTAATTAAAACACTGATCACTTTCATGTCCAACATAAATACAGGATTAGTCTGTTAATGATTTCTTCTCCAGAATGAAAATGCCAGTTACTTTAAGCATTTTTCCTGCTCTACCTGAAGTACTAAAGGGGTTCATCCTTCTCAAAGACTGACAGGATTACATGAAAAAGTACCCCTTTTTCAAGGGGACTGGACAGACTTTAAGTCTCCCACTTTCAAAAAACTCAACTTAACCATGGAAGTGAAAACTACAAAGTTGCACTGCCTCTTTTGTGGTAGAAAATGTTGCAGCTTGTGTACTACATTTATTTTTATATTCTGAATATAATAACTAACACTACTTTTAATATGCATCTGATATATTTCAGGGGAAAATGCTCTTTCAGTGGTTTGGTGGGTGTTTTTGGTTTGTTTGGTTCTTTAAATAAATTCACTGGAGATCAACTATCTCACCTGTAGTCTACATGCCAACCACAGGCCTTAAGTAAGATATTCTGCTTAAGTGGTTCAGTTGTTTGCAAGACTGAAGTTCTGAAAATATATATCATTTGAGTATTAAAAAAAAAAAAAAAAAAGCCAAATGTTTCTTTAATAGCCTCATCTCTTAACATAGAATACCACCTAATTCGAGAAGTTAATTTCTAGGAACATAAACACCTGCCATTTCTGTGAAAGCTTGAACAAAAATTCGGCCAAATCATAGAACTTTATTTACTTTTTTTGCATCTATTTACTAAAATAGATTGTGAAAACAAACATCAAGGAGACCTACAACACAGTACATTCCATCATCCTTGCAGCTCCAAGTGCTGAACAGAAAATTCACACACAGTATCTTTTAAGTGACTAAAAAGGATCCATCCCCTCACACATCCTGTGCACAACAGGGCTGAACACACAGTATCTTCCTATAGCAAAAGCAACCAGACTAGCATTTCTGCAGAAACTACTAGGAAGAGTAAGGCTGCAGGCAGAAATAATACTGACTTGGAATTTGAAAGAAAGGGGTGAAAAAGAGAGGGAGTCGGGTCCTGAAGGGCCAACAGGTTTTTGTTTTCTGAACAGCACTCGTCAGTCTCCAGAGCCTGGAGCAGAAACAGACCCCCAAATTCTATTATCTCCCCATTCATAACAAGTTGCATGAAGACCACTTGCACAGTGTTTGATACTTGTCTAGAGCTGGTCTGAAAAGTAAGAATTGAGCAGAACGGCTTGCCCAGCCAAGTTCCAGCCTTGGTCCTAACACATGACCATCAGTCAGCCTGCTACCAAAAAGAGGTTTTCCATTTTCACTTGTGCATCCCAAGTTGTGGAATTTATACACAGAACAGCTTCAGCCATCTACAGCATCAGGCACAAGCTGTTAGCAAGCACTGCAAAACACAACCAACGCTATTCGGGAATCAAGGAGGAGAGAGCAAGCCAGTACTCCCCACAGGAAGAGTCACCTGCCTTTCCCATGTAAATGTCCTTTTATCTCTGGAATTCCCCAATTCATTCGTTTGTCATGCCTTCTAATTCTGATACTGCAACAAGAACCTCACACAGGTGACTGTTTCATCTCTGTTTCAGATGTGCAACAGAACACGTCATCCTCAGAGCAGTCCATCCCTGTGCACCAAGGCAGCCAGGGAGGAGTGTACCAGACACAAACTGGTGTCTGGCCAGGTAATTAAATTTACTATCTTAAGGCCTGCATTTAAGGGGTGAAATAAAGTTGTGCTAGTTAACTTCATTCTGCCACTTTCCTAACATTACTTTGTCATCTTTGTCAGTCCATCCATTTTATCTGATTACACAAACTACTTTAATAATGTAATACTAAAATCAGCTGAAGAATAAAATGTTACAACCATTCATTTATAGTTCCCTAAAACACCATCAAATATTAACTGGATACTGAAAAAGTCACTCCACATCTCTTCTCCAGATCCAACTTTGAGAGGAAGGCCACTATATCTAACCGTAACAAGCAGACCTATTTTTACAACTTTGAAAAAGATACTGAAATGCTAGCAAGGTATCTGTAGCTCAGTATCTTAATAAAAAAATCCTGAGTAGACTTAACTTCAGGATTTACTACTCCCACTGGCAGGTTCTACTTACCTCTCATGTACCAATCATATTGCCCAGTAGATGGCATCCCATGACACCAATGACATTCATACAGCAGGTCAAGAACAGCTTTGCCGCTGCCAGTGCAAATATTAACACCAAGTGAACATTTTAATTCTTTAAAATAGATCCCAGAAACCCTGGTGGTTTTAGTATCACCTCTGCAAAGAGAAGTTATTTTCTTACAACCCCGTATGAATGACTCAGCAGCTAACTAGTAAACCCTGTGCATGCAGCTGCCTTTTAAAGATCACCTTTAAAAAAAATTCCAACAGAACAAATCAATATGAATTTTATTGATCACTGTCCAAAAATCATTGTAAAGTTAATTTGTTCAAGTAATAAAGCACTGAAAAAGGACATACTATACAAATACTTCTGTAAGATGAGGTTTACATGTTGCTCATTTACTGTGACCTGAAATAGAACAATGTAAGTTCTGTACAAGCACGCACACATTGCCCTCAATCAGCTCTTTTCAATATTAAAGAAACATTCCCTCTACACAATAGAAAGCAATTAAAAAAAAAAAAACAAAAACAAAAAAACCACACACACAAAAAACCCCAACAAAACACCAAAAAACCAAAACCCCACCACATTTTAGATATAAACCTGCAGTTTCTTCATCCCCCTAAATACACTGCTGGGACACCAAACACACCAGAAACAGCTCCAGAGGCTGCTGAAAACTCTGGACTTATTACCTAGACATCATTTTACTGAGAATCACTATATAGCCTATACTGCAAAATCCTACTTCCCTGTCAAGCTAGGTGGAATACTTTCCCACCCTCCATAATAGAGAATAAATTTGCCTACACTGAAAAGACAGGAAAAGAAAGTAATCCACATCCCTGTGCCAAAACACAGAAAGCAAGCATGAGTGAAAAAAGGATTTTACAAGTTCATGGGGAAGTCCTTCAGATAAGATAAGAATGCAGCTGCAGAAAACCAATTCTCAAAACATTTTTACATGGATCTACCCTGTTTTTATCTAAGGAATTTTGTTTAGTAAAATACAAATGTGGAATCTACTTTTACTGGAGGACAGCTATTATGTTTGAAAATTCCTAGAATAATATTTGCTATACCTTCTATCTTCTGTTTTATTACTTCTGCAATTTGATCATTAAAACCACCACAACATGAAAGGCTGTTAAAGTACTGTAAACCCGTTAAAATTAAACAAATTGCAACACATTTATCAGAGCACAGAAAGTATGTAATGTGGCAGCAAAGGGAACTGGCACCAGACATGACCTTATTTAACAACTGTTAATCTGGAAAATGGCAAACAGCATGTGAATTTTATTAACAGAAAAATACTTAAACTGAGGAAGCTGTAAACAGTGCCAGGGCATGAAAGTAACAGTAACAGCACTGGGCTAAATCCTGTATCTAGTAAAATCAATGGCAAAGTTTCTCATTTAATAGGACACCACCAGGTTAACGTGTTTCTTTCAGGACTAAAGAGACAGAAATATGCAGCTCAGACAAACACCAACTGAAGGAGAATTGGGTTGGGGGGAAGAGCATCACACACAAATGAGTTTTGGAAGTGTAAGAAACATGAAGAAACACTGAGAAAACCCTAAAAGGAAATTGATCAGAGTAACTGGTACTTTTCCATTGAGCCCTGGAAGAATTAAGAGGTAGTCTTCTCAGAAAGCAAACCTCTACATATTTTGGTTTAGAGTATTATTTAAGAAAACAAAGACAAAAAAGGGAAAAAACAAACAAGGAGAACAAGACCAGCCCAATCAGGGATGGGAGAGAACTGAGTAGTATGGTTCAAATAAGCAGGGAAGTTAGAGTGCTTGAGACTTTACTGATAGTCCTGACTCCTTTTTCAACGAGCCACTGTTTCAAGCAGGTAAAACTTCAACACTCAACACACCCTGGCAGAGGCACAATTCATCAGTTTTCCTTGTAAAATCTTACCTTCACAAAAAGCTTAGCAGAAATTAAATACTCTATTTAGGTACACCCTATGCATGGATGCTGGAGAAGGACTCTTCATTAGCGATTGTAGCAATAGGACAAGGGGTAATAGGTTCAAACTTAAACAGGAAGTTCAGGTTAGGTACAAGGAAGAAGTTCTTTACTGTGAGGGTGGTGAGGCACTGGAATGGGTTGCCCAAGGAAGTTGTGAATGTTCCATCCCTGGCAGTGTTCAAGGCCAGGTTGGACAGAGCCTTGGGCGACATGGTCTAGTGTGAGGTGTTCCTGCCCATGGCAGGGGGGTTGGAACTACATAATCTTAAGGTCCTTTCCAACCTGCACCTTTCTATGATTCTATGCATAGTTTGTATCCAAATACACAGATTTACTTCCTTTTACACTATCAGACTCACTCCTGACCCTCTTAAATATTCCCCAAGTGAGCTTGCTATGTTTGCCTTTCACCCCTGCTGCACAGAGAAGAGGGAAGATTTAGTAAAGGCAGCAATGCAGGAAAGAGACAGCACTGGCTGGCTACAACAGAGCTAAAAGAGAAAGAAAAAAGTTTTCATGCAGCAAGTGTTCCGGCTCTCACAGCAGTACCTTGTGATTATATGTCTCATGATAGCCGTGTCTTGCACAAGGTGGTCTAGAAATACACAGACTTTTCATGTCAGGAAAACGCTTCCAGAAGGCAGCTGGGAGAGGAAGGGAAAGAAGAACAAGCAGTTGTCCTCTTCACTAAAGAAAGCAGCATGTCAGATACACAACAGGCAGACATACCTAGATACCTTCCCATCATCCAACTAAGCTTACAGAAAGGAGCACAAGAACACTTTCAAACTTAAGAGCGTACCTTCAAAATCACCATTCTGAATGGCACCATAATGTCATAAAAGAAATTTATCTTAACACCACAAGAGGCCTAGGAACTTTATTTTTTAAAATGGTAATAGGAGGTCAGTAACCTTCAGTATATTCATTTTGAGTAGTAGCAATGTTCTACCCTGGGCTTTCCAAGGCATTTTTCTTACTATGAACACAAACGGCCTTGGCAACCACTTCCACTCCCACACTGTTAGAGAACAGCTTCTCAAGCCGATAACATGCCTGCAGAAACTACAATTGCTCATGATGTGAAAGCTACACCAGGAAAGTGCTGTGCAAAATGCAGTAACCTAAAGCAAAAAAAAAAGGTTGCATGCCTACTTCAGCCTGGTTTGAGTTTGTTCCACTCTTCTCTCCAATTCCTCATGGGACATACTTCTTTGCTAATTGCTCATACGTTCCCTGGATGGGAAACTCAGCTAATACCTAATGCCTTTCTTCCTCTCATAAGAGATTCATTTAGCTTTATTACTCATAGGATTTTTTTTGTTCTCCTCTTATACCACACATATATAAAGAACCAAAGATTATCAGAATATTACCTTCTGAACACTTCCCTGACAGTCCCGTCCATCCTCTATGCTTTTCAGGATGATTTACTAACCACACTAACAATTTGAAAATAATGAGTCAAGTAATTTTCCTAAATAGCTTTCAATCACTGAACACTAAAAACCCTCACTGATTTACCAATTACAATTCATGAATCTTCAGTACCTAGTCTTTACTGTAATTAGCTCAATATCTTAAACAAGATTTTATTTATTTAGGAAAAACTGCTTTAGAAGTAGTATTTCTGTTCAAACCCATCCTCAAAGTAAACCAAATTGTCAGGAAAAACACTAGACAATTGGATTTTTAATCCAACATGCTAAAAATGAAAGCATCACTTAGAACAAGTATGGAGAAAAAAAAAAAATGGTAAGCCTGTCAAACCAAGTTACAAGGGATCAATTTCCTGTAGTAAACATGAAGTTCACCAGCTTCGCTATTATTCTGCCATAAAATCACAATCATACGAAGAAATTCGAGGACAGGAAGCGAGAGTTCATTTTTATTCCCATGACTGAAAGCAGTCACCCACAATTTCAAAGATAAAAACAACCTCTACTTTTATCTCTATAGAAATGAAAGATACATTAAGATCAGTATATAGACCACCTATTTTCAACCAGAGGGCAAAACAACTCTGAACAAAACTATCACTATGGTTTCAATGCAACTGTTTTGCTGCAGGTAGAAACATTAAAAGGCAAAATAAAGAACAAAATACGAAGTTACTTTAAGAGATCCTTCCTTTCGCAAGGATCTTTTAAATCCTTACATTTAATGAAGCAAATTGCCAAGCACTAACTTACACCACAAGAGTCAGACAGGTATAATTCCTATCACTTTCCTGTAGACGAAAGCCTTCTGCAACCCATCATCTCTACCATTCAGCCTTGCTCTAGAACAAGACATTCAGAATTTGTATCATGGAAATATTTGGGAATCCGCATTTGCACAAAGGCTCATCAGACAGATGAAAACAGTCTGAAACTTACAGTTGCAGAGGAATACTTTTTTTTAACCTAATTTAACAACTGAATGGCAACTACAAAAAAAAAAAAAACCAACAAAACAACCAAAAAAAAAATAACCACCCCACACCAAAACACAACACCAAACCAACAAGAACAAAACCCCCACTTATTTCCAGGAGTTCTAAAAATTCTGAAATTAAGCTTAAACAAGAAGATGTTTATCCTAAATTAAAATAGCAGAGTGCTATTTATAGATATTTTTCTTTATTTGCTGAACTACAACAATACAGCAATGCCTAATAATACAGCATTTTATGAAAACAGATAAAACTTACCTCCCTTCATAATCTAAGAAACAAGATGAGGGAGTGTCAAAACCTAGGTCTCACTACCCCTTACTATAAGCTCAGATGCTGTGCTGCAGTTACAAAATGCACATGACAGTATTTTAACGATAAGGAAAACTGTATGAACAAATCTGGTAGATCTTCATGGAAAGAAGTTTTTAAATGATCTGCCTATTAGGATAAAAAGCTGTAATATAAAGATACTTCTGAAGAAAACCTAGATAATGAAGCTGGGAAAGATGGAGACACCAGAGGCATTTTCAGTGTTTCACCTCCATTTCTGCAACTTGGAAGCACAGACATAGTGCATTCATAACACTGAAAACTGCAACTTTTTCTTTATACTTTCAGACTAATTTTTAAGCTCTGTTCTCCACTTGCCTCTGGACTGCTTGAATTCCACACAGAAAGGTAGTCTTCACCCACTAAGCTCCTGAGCTATTTCAAGTCTGCAGATGCTTATGAGCAAAACCACTCGCCCTCATACTTGCATCTTCTATAGCAGAACTTCTTCTTTTGTAGTTCTTTAAACACAAATATTTTTTCAGACCACCTTATCACTGCATTCTCTTGGATTCTCAAGTTGGTTTGGGAACACATACCAATCATGCAACCAGTTTTACCACAAAAATAACACAGCCTTCTAATCTATAGATAGCCATAACTGAGGTTGGGTATGAGCGTTAAACTATCTGTTTATCTTGGCAGTCTTCAAGGCCGTGTCACTGGGAAGCAGGGATGAAGAGAGACCTTCAGACCATTCAGCAGATCAGAATGTCCACATTCCTGGTACAACTTTAAGCCAACTTAATTTAACAGGTTTTCTGGGCTCTTTATCAACTGTTACAACACATCAGCTCCTACAGCAAAAAGTATTAACTATTTTTTTTCCAGACTCCTCTGCATACACTAGAGCAGGCAGCTACCTTGCTTCATTGATACACTTCTCAGCAGAGCAACGAAGCCCAGAAGCAGTTCAACACTTCTTACCTTCCCAAAGCTTCCTATTCCACATTAATTTTTCAGGAAGAAAGAGGTATGACACTGCATCTGAGATACTGTCCACAAAAAGTTGTGTTTTACACGTAGAGTTTTGAAGCTTTTTTTAGATTCGCAGACATCTTTCAGTACAGCTAACAGCCCCACATACAGCAACTTAGTGCCTATGGAACAGCTCACAGTGAGCCCATTTTTTTTTTGTGTACAATTATAAGATGCCTTACAATTGTTGCAGGAGGAAAACAAAAGGATTCACAATTGTTCATGCATTACTGACACATGACTTCTTTAATGCTAACGTGGTGGATTAACTGGAAGAAGCCACAGTACAGACTTTTACAATTGCTATACACTGCCAAGAACTCCAAATGCTTAGTACTACGGAATAGCATGCACACAGTGTCATCTTACAGATTAGGGACATTCAATGCGATGTCATATTACACAAGTTAATAAAGTGTCTGCTTTCTTCAAAAGCATTTGTGAGTACGGACATCAGAAGAAAGGAAACACTGGTTTGGAAGACGCTCAGCACAAGTTTAATGCAATCACTACAAACAGCATTCACCAGCTGCAGACATGAAATATTTGCTGTGAAAAAATACATAATGGTATTCCTCAAAGCTAGTCCTCAGTCAATTATCTCCCCAAAGTATTTTACTCCTAGCTAGATAACTATATTCTGGCATGTAATTCTCAACAATCCACTCCTTCAGCTTTCTGGTGACTTTCCTTGAATTGCTAATGCTTCCACAAACAAAATAGTAACTGAGCTTTGAGGTACAAGAATGAGATGTCCCAATAACTGGTTCTAATAGTTAAGAGCCAAATAATATAACTGACTACAAAACAACCCCAAAACCTATTAACACCCTCCTCTTCCCCACCTCTTTATATTATTTAATGTGACATTATCAGTAACTTGAAAATTTGCATCCTGCAGATCCTCTGCTTCTAAATAAATTTCAGACAGCCTGGAATAGCACAAGGATGTTATCGATAGCAACCCCTACCACTACAAATTTGATTAATAACCATCACTTTATTCTAAGGAATCTTCACTTATAAAACCACTCTTCTATAGCAAAATCTCAAGCTATTTTCCCAGCTCCTCACAAAAGTCTTCCAGAGTAAGGAAGACTAGTATGCTGTCATCCTGCCTGACAATCCATAGGCCTTATGCCAAAACAACCTGGGAGAAGATACTTGCAGATCATAGCATACAGCCTTTCTGTATTCAGGATGGAAAAAATAACAATCCCCCCAAAAAAAAACTTTGCTACCAAACAGCAGTTTAACACAACTGAAAATAACCAAGGGACAGAGATAGAAAATGTGTCTGACATCCTCCTGAGTCAAGATACTCCACAGTTTCTACTCCATCTTCTTAAATCTGTAAGGTATCTATTTAAAATAACTAACAACAAGTCTGAACAGCAAAAAACACCCTTGGGTGTGGCATACAGCAGAAGTAACTGACTTCCATCTGTATAATCAGAGAACAAACTACACTCACTGACATTTTCATCTTATCAGAACAGCAGGGGAAAAGTATGGAATGAAGATCATCTGAGCAATCTTATGCACACCTAGATTGAAAAAAAAATATTCACGACATAGAAAGCTCTGCATTCTCTACAGCTTATTTTTGCAAAGATTAGGTGCCTTTCTTCAAGGGCATCCTGAATTCTCTTTCTCAATCTTACATTTCCCACAGCTAGGTTTAGGAGAGTCTGCTCTGGTCACGTGAATAACGATAGTAATAATAAGTTGGTGCTGAAGTTAGTGGCCTTACGTATTTTCAGAAAGTAAAGCAGTAAAATCAGAAGAAACTCTGGAAACCACAGTGGCAAAACAATGTCGATCCAGTTGTGAACTACATTCCACCACTATTACTCTTGGTGAAGCTGCTCTTACAGACCCAATTTCAACAGTGAATCACAAGGTGCTTCTCACTACAGAATTTTTCCACTTGCAGAAACAAAACACACTTCATCTTGCACAGACAGACACATAATACACTATGTACACTAGTGTTTACATACACCAAACACTTTTTTTTTCAGGCACATTTCATTGTTACTGCCTGTACTAAAAGTGTATGCAAGTACTTGCAATAATTCAAACATTTGCTTTGTTGAAGTGAAAGCGAGGTGACTGTAACCTGAGCACAGGCAAGCCTTTGTGTCCAAGCCACGCATTTCTTCTGAGCTAATTTCATTCTATCACAAAAGGAAGTCCAACCAACAAAGGTATATAGTCAGACTTCCAGCAGTTTCAAATTTATTCCAGGTGAACACAGATTTCTAAGCATGTACAGCTAATACACACACTGATAAGCTGCGCAAAAAATATATTACCAGTAAAACTGAACATCGTTTTTTACCAGAATCATTTACTTGGAATTAAAGGCAGACGTTATTGACAATCGCACAAGAAATCCTTGTATGACTATATCCTAATGTATTTCTGACCTTGAAAATCTTGTATGATCTACTGCTGCTGGAGCTAGCATACTTGAGGTAAGTATCCAGAGAATATCACCTGTTTAAGAGCTCAGAGCACTGTTTTCCAATCAGCCTCCTCCAGGATGCCTCCATCCGGCCTCCAATGAATTCTAATGTTGTTCTAGGCACAAACCCAGGTTTTTACTGCCAGAAGATGCCATGAAATTCCTGCCATACTATCAAACATCTGCACAGCAACTCTGTTGGTCTGCAGAGGCACAGAATTTGTTTAGAAATAGATTTAAAATCACAATCCTAATACAAATATTGATATTCTCAAATCACTTTATCCAATCACTTTATTTCATGCTAACTTCTACACTGTTTATATATGAAGACATCGACTCATCTTTTTTCTTTTTCTTTTTTTTTTTCTCCAGATAAATACAGTCTGAGAGCTGGCCAACAGTAGCCACTTCTGGCCAAGAATGCTGGCTGATTTAGTATCAATAAGCTAACAAGTCAGACCTTAAATACCATTTACAATAGGAATCAACTGCTACTGAAGATTTTTGTAAACAATTACTCTCCTCAACAAATAACTAAAGAATTCATTAGTCATAGCCTAGACTAGTAAGTAAAGAATTTTCATTACTGAACTCACCTTGTGTCATGTAACAAAAAAAACCCACCACAAATATATTTCTGTAATAGGTCTGAGAAACTGCTGCCTAAAAACATTTTCAGCAAGAGCTATTTTGTGGAATAAGAGAGGGCTAGTTATGCTACCAAGAAACAACAGAGCTTTCCTTTTTGAAGAGGCTTAGAGATGCACACATTAAACAACTAGTGCCCAACATGGATCTATACCTTCTACAGGCGTTTCTGAAAATCCATCCTAGAGCATTTTAAGAAGGGAAGTTGGAGAGGGAGAGCACAGCAAAGGGAAGGAAGAACAATGACATGGAAATAAGAAGGTGAAAGATAAAGAGATCAAAGACAAAAAGAAGGAAAGCAAAGAAGATAATTTATCCTACCAGAGACAGCACCTCTTGTCAGTCAAGACAAGAAACATTGCCTCCCAAAAAGAATCTGGCACCAGGAAGTGGCAGAAGTGATGGGGGAAGACCAAATCTGACCTGAGGTAAGAAAAAAAAAAAAAAAGTGGAGTTATAATTTTTTGTTTTAAACTTTGTCTGTTGTTTCATCTTACTTTTGCAATATATTTTTTAAAAACTGTTTGGTTTGTTTTTTTGTTTTTTAATTAACAGCATTCTTCAGCTGGATATGGTCAGTGATGAAAGTGGAATGATCCAAATCAAATGTAGAACAGGATCAATAGTATTTTGATGAAAATATGAAATTCTATGTGAATACAGAAATTTAAAACGAGTTTAAAATACTATACTGAAGCCATATGAAGTGATTGCTGCAAACGGTATAAGCCACTGAACCATCTCAATGAGGTAAAAATTTGGAAGAATGGAGC
This sequence comes from Nestor notabilis, assembly GCF_000696875.1. Classification (NCBI taxonomy): domain Eukaryota; kingdom Metazoa; phylum Chordata; class Aves; order Psittaciformes; family Psittacidae; genus Nestor; species Nestor notabilis. The sequence continues at coordinate 45,081 of NW_009945435.1, forward strand.
ATGCACAATGCTCACTGCAATGGAGTACAGGATCACTAATTCCTATCTGTAGGAGACTTTCCTGAGTGCCTTCTGGCAAGACATAAAATCTCCACCTGTTACCCACTTGAAAATGTGAGAGAAATGTCATGGCCTCCTGTGTCCGGGTTTCCTGTTTAATTGTAATAAAAAAGTGTTACCCAGGTCTCCAACTGAAAGCAGGTTGACTTTCAGAGAAAGTCGCCTAGAAGCTCCATATAAAGCAATCACGAAAGAATTAAAAGAATCTTGAAATTCACTGCAGGATGACAAATAAGGAGTAAACAGAGGAATTCTTGTGCAAAGGCAAATCAGAGACTAAGACTAAAAATTAGTATTTTAGCATTAAAAAAAGTTAAAAATCCCATCAAGCAAATCCATCCTACCCTTTACACTCATTCAAGCTACATTCTCAGAACAAACTTGGCAGGAGGAAAGGAGGGAAGAAAAGTAAGTATTTCCAAACATGTCTGAGGCTCCAGTGACTTCTATCCATACTTAAAAGCTAATTCCAAACTAGAACCAATGACTTCAAGCCATCACCTGCAAAAACCTTTGAAATACCATTCTGAGACCAATGCACAAGTAATAATAACCACATAAAAGCTGACGACACTTCTATGATGCTGCCCCACAATTTTCATTTGTTACAAACCTCACTTACCAACTTAGTAAATGTCAGTAAGCCAAATAAAACTTTTTAAATAGCTCTAAACTGAAAGTTTGAGTTTACACATATAGTCTAAACCAGTGAAATTAACGATCTTCTCTCTATGCTCCACACTGAATTCAAATTGGCCTTACCTTATAGTGTCAAAATTAATTGTAATAATGCTACTCAGAGATAAAAATGTGGGTAACTGTACAGACCACATGCACAAAAATTCACAGGAGTAAGTTCAAAACAGATGTTCAGGTGATGCTTCAGTGAAAGGCATAGGAACCAAATGGGACATAAGATTTGAGATACTCAAAAACCACTTTTGAATCTGAAATAATTGAGACCTGGAGTATAAGCTTAAGATAAAAATCAAAGCTTTAATTGTTTATCTTGATACTAGGTAGCCTCAAGAACCTTCAGTGAAAATATTCTCTACAATGTTATTACACACTGTATGAAAAAGCACTTCAGTTCTGATCACCCTCTTGAAAATTCACTAAGTATCTTCTTGTATTCAGAAAGCGAGATCACAGACTTACACAGATGATGCTTTTCTGATTCTCTCCCCTTATCAGCCTTTCTGTGGTAAACACCTTTTCTACTTCCATCCATGCAGTAATTCCCACTCACATGTGTCCTGAGTCACTAAGAGGACTCTTTTCAGAGTTCTCTGAAAGAAACATGCCTGAGGTGCTCGCAATGCCTTATAATGCTGTTTCTGTATGGGTGAGCAACTTTGCTGCCTGGAGTTAAGCTTGTACATCTCTTCTCCACTATGACTCAATTTTCAAAACCTACAGCTACCAAATTCACTCATCTATTCTAAATCCTGTAGAGGGAAGAATGCATTGCATGTGGAGGATTTAGGCCGAAAAATAAAACCCATGAAAACTTACAACTTTGCTCAGATTAAAGTATACGTATCCCAGTGTCAATCCATGATCAGAATCCATACCAACTGCAACCTAACACAACTACATTCCTTTCTAGAAAAATACCACTCCACTCAGTGCACCAGAGCATATGGTATTCAGGTAACAAACAGAAAAATCTCTGGCTTATCATCACTGGTCAGTCCCAGCCTTTATCACACACTTCCAAAAATTTGCATTGACTATGGGTTTTCTCAATGCCTTTTCCCTGCAAGCATTTCTCTACAGCACTTCAGTGCTGTATCAATGCACAAATATTAATGATTTAACCTTAACAGCACTTCTAAGCATTATTTTCCTTCTCTAGAAATAGAGGGAAAACAAGACATGTAAAGATTGAAACTTCTAGCCCACTGAACCCAACTGCTCAAATCTAAGATGTCAAGGACATTTTTCAGAATCATTCATTTTTCTAGGGTTACATGCTTTTTCCAAGCTATCACTCAGATACTAGAGTTGCAGTTGTGAATGCTCAGATCCCAAAATCCCACATCAGGGCTTCATAATATAAGGAACAAACAGCTAACAGCCACCAATGAATTCTTGCCTAGCAGTTCATACGAACTCTGCAGCAGACACGAGACTTGATCCAGCTTTCTACAATAGAACTCCACTGTCAACACATCAACCATTCTTTCTTCCCATAATGCCTCTACCTGCTCATTTGCTGTACACTCCCATCAGAAAGAATAGTCTAACATACAAAACCCGCCTATGCACCCTAAAGGAGGCGGTGGTGCTGTGGTGTAGATTATATGAAGCTATGTAATTTCACAATGCTCACAACTCAAAGGAGGTTGAATTAGTGCTGTCTGTGCAACCAAGTTCCTGCACATCCCAGCTCCTCAATGTTGTTCTTCCAATCTGCTGCTGTGTCCAGCAGCTTCTTGAATGTAGTAACACTTTTTTTGTATTAGTCACTTTTCCATTTTTGTACTTAACAGTAACTGAAACAAAGATGCAACTATGAAGTGACACCCACAAATTTTCCCCAAATGTTATCAGTAACAAACATTAAAAGCTTTCTTTTTATTTAATATACACAAATTATTTGTCTAGTACTGTTCAAGCAAGTTGCATGGCTCTCTAAACTTCCTCTGAACCCCTCTTTGTCTCTACTAGTTCAACATTTGGAAGTAAGAATTTCTTCACCATTATCTTCTCCTTCACACCCACCCAATAATGTTAAAGTACCACAGTTCTGTTCCCAGTTTTGATAGCCAGTATTTTAAGGAGAAAGCTTTCAATATTGATCATTTAAATCTAATATTTTTCTCCTGTGTCCCAAAGAATATCTGATCTAGGGCATTACTTCTTATCACAAACTTGAGAAAAAAAAATGGTCTCCCTCTACAAATATTTTTGGAGGACCTTGTTCACAGGCTCTGCAAGGACCACAGCATATTGGTTCACGCACAAGATGCTTCCTAAACCTTCAGAGCCAGAAATCTTTTTCAAAATTAAAACCTAGTCTCCTCAAAACCAGTAAGCATCTTGCCAGTTAAAGTAACACTAATGTGTCCAGCTCTCTTTATTAAATGATTATTCAGTTTCTTACTGAAAGCATACAACGGTTTAATAATGAAGCAAACTACTATGTTCCAATATTTCTAATCATATTTGCAGCTGTTTAGCATTAACATTTGTCCCCTAAACATACCTCCTGCTACTTAAATTATCGTACTGACTCATTTCCAGATACTGCACTACACCTGTAACTATATGCATAACAGATCTAAGAAGCAGCAACATATGAAAGAATTTGTGATTATTCTGTATTGTGGAATAGCAAATTTCCATATTTGGAGAAGATGTAATAAAGCCTTCATGAGAAGGCACCAAATTATAAATGGTCTCACATATGCATTTTCCACTATTAAGTGCAATACTTTCACACAAAATAATTGAGATTATGTTGAAAATACGTAGTCTTGTCACCTGAATTAAGAGCTTTACACACCAAAATAGATTTATAGTGCATTTAGTGTCAATTCTATAAATGATCCTACACGAAAAATTAAACATTACATATCAACTGTTGAGTGATATTTGTCTTGAAGAAAGTTTGTAGTAGCCTTTTGCAGCTGAAGTATGACACAGCTATTGCATAATTACAAGGGGCAGAAATTACTTTTGCTTTTATGTTTTCAAAAAGTTTCTTATGGAGAAAGTCTTATTTATGTTTTGTATCATGATCATACACAAAACATCACCACCCCACACTCCTCATCTATTCACTGTACAGCTGGAAGACTGGAGCTAGCATTACTCTCGCATTAGCTGTTTTCAAGCAACTGGTACCTATCCAAGTGTAACTCTAGGATTTCTTGAGTTTCAAAGACCAAGTTCTGTGTATTTCTTCTTAAGATACACTTTCTTACCCTCTGTTACAAATAGCACTTGATTTAAGTATCTCTGCGCAAGACACTCATACACATACAAAAAAGGAGCAGAAACTTCAGCTCCCTTGCACACAAGGAGCTTGAACCCAGCAAAGAATGTCTGGAAACTCCACATGGTCCTGACAGCTACCACTATCCCTTCTAGACCCACAACTTTACTTCATGTGGGACTAGAATTAACTGGAGCTTTGCCAATTCTGAAGAAATGCTCACGAATGGGCACCATCAAAAGCAACCACCACCTGCACTGCTGCTAGCTCTTCTAGCTTAAAGAAGGTGAAAATAAAAAACAAAGTATGGAACTGGGGCTGGGAAAGCAGTGCACAACGTGCAAGACCGAGAACCAGGTGGTGCAGGCAATGTGGAAAAGGGAGCCTGCTGGAGAGGCTGGGTGTAGGGCACCTAAAGCCAGGCCCTTGTATGACCAGTAATACTGCAGCAACCTAGTTTCACAAAGGAAGCTGGAAAAAATGGTCTTCTAATGGTATTCCTGGAAGTTGTGATTCTCTATTTTTCAGCTGCCCTGGGTGGTGTCTACTGTGATGGAACAGAATCATTGCCAGATTCACATCCACAGAAAGAAAATCTGTAATATGCAAAATACCTTCTGGCATGCTTTCTAGAGTATAAAGAAAATTACCTACCTGCTCCTTGTGTGATGCCAAACATTACAGCACCACACACTCCTCAACTTAGGGGCTAACCCAGAGAAACAGTGTGTCGCTCCTATAAAGGGAACAACATGAAATCCAAGACAAGGGGATGACCTCATGTTGCATTCTACAAAACCAAAGGCAGAGAATAGCTAGTCTCTTAACACCAAATCATAGAACAAAATTACAGAACAAAAATGGTTTTCAAAATTATAATGACTAGCAATAGTAAGAGGTGGACAAACAGTAACAACTACTCTTGACAGCATCACCAGCAAAGTCCCTCTAACACAGAATGAACATCTCAAAAAGGAGCAACAATAACTCAAGTGCTAGTTATGCCCCATTTTTCCTGAATTTGGGAAAAGCAAAAGCCCAGAGCAGTGCTCAGACTTTTTCTGAAGGATAACAAAATAACCTCTTGGTTTTGTTTGGTTTTTTTTTTTTTTAATAGTAAACAACCAATTGTATTTTATGGATTATTTACACCCAAGAAAACAGTCAAGAAACTGATGGAAAGACAACTTAGATATCCATCAGAGGCTTCATGTCCTATTTAAAGTCCCAAGACTTTGAAATTCCAGCTTCTTCAGTGTTTGCCCTTTCAGAGACATCCTTTCCCATCCTAAAACTGGAACAGCATCCAGATTCTGTCAGAAGCAATCTATAAACCCTGCAATGGACCATTTTAAAGGTAACACATAGAAAAGATATCACTTATTAAACATGATTAAAGCTTGCTTTTCCTCTGTAACATATGCTTCAAAGACAGCCCTTCCCAAACTAGTCACACTGGATCAAAAACTGTCAGCTGTGAATGACAGCACACAGATCTTAAACAAAAATTATTTATTTTTTTTTTTTTAAAGATTTCATTTCTAAGGATTTCCAGATTTCTAACAGAATTAAGTATCCAAACCTCTTTTCCATTAAGTGGGAAAACCACACCTCTCATATTAATGGGAGTTATTCTAGAACTGTAACTTGACTAAAACTAAACATCTGAAATGTGAAGAGGAGAATCACTGAGAAATTATGAGACAGTCTAGATTTAATACAAATATCACAAGGGTACAGCGACAGATGCAATTTTTAATCTCGCAGTGTTCTCAATGTTTCACTCACACATGTGTGAGTGCACACACACGAGGAGTCTGCATCCACAGTGCAAAATTACTAAAACCCACACTCACTTATCAGCCAAGAAAGACAATTTTTTCAGTTTGTTCTAACAAGGTGTGTCCAGAAAGAACAAACACTGACGAATCTGCTTCAGACAGAGAATATTAAGCCTGGTTTTGTTAAGAGTCACTCCTAAAAATATCAACAAATATCCAAGCAGGGGAATATATAATTCTCCCTGCTACAAACAGAAACTAACACACCACAGAAAAATTGACGATATAGCCTCCATCAGAAACACACAAAAAAACTACTTTCAAGTCTTCCCTGTTGTAACAAAAACACTGTTCCAAGACTGAGATGTCTTTTTAGCAAAAATAATCACTTTTTCTAACAGTCCATGCACTTACCACTAACACAACTCTAAAGAACACACAATATTGCTTGTGTAACTTTATCCTGTTCAAGCTGGAAAAGCTTGTACTTGACTACAGTACTTTAAAAGGAGTATCATGGATACATGCATCACAGGAGAGATTCACAGACTGCACAATCCCACAACGTTGCTATAACTTTGTGATCAGTGCTCATTTCATTCAGTATCGTTAACAACTGCATCCTTAATCACAAAGCAATCCATCTCTACCCTCTTACAAAAAAGGGGGGAGGGACAGGGGGAGTGTAACCACACAAACCAAGAGAAACGCAGAAAGAATTCAGTACCCCTACTAAATTTTAACTAAAAAAAAATAACCGAAAAGCACCCCAAAACTCGTGGATTCAGGGAAGACAATTCTTTGACACAGAAGGGCACATATCTGCACAAACAAGAAATCTGTGAAATATTTTGACAGTACACTAAAAATCCGTCATATATACATTATCCAGCACCAAGCTACCAACTAGAAGGCAACATTATTAGCCATAAATGACGAATTCTCCTGTAAGATTCCTGTTGAAACATTTCAAGATGGACAGAGAAATGAGAAAACAGGTTATATAGAGAAAATGGGAGACAGGTGCTGAATTAAGCTCCTAACATGGCAGAAAGTTATCCTTTCAGGTAAAAAAAAAAAAGTGCTTTTAGAGGGTGTTTTAATACTAATCCAAGCACCCTACCCGCTAGAAAGGAAGGACAGAAAAATCATGTAACTTTCTCTCCCGTTTTTACACTCCCGTTTCCTTCTGTAGGAATTCTTTTCTCAGCTTCCAGCTCCTCTCCATCCTGCTGCTTTTGACTAATTCTGAACTACCCGCTGAACTCACCCACAGCGGTAAACAAAGCGGGACCAGGGCAAACACACAAAACATGCTTCTCTTGATGGCCTGCCTCTCTTAAAGCCTCAAAACATGCCA